>NC_089219.1:15612018-15824518 GCF_963924675.1 Phocoena phocoena | reverse complement strand
TCCTTCCTGCCATAGATGCCTCCGGTCACCACCAGGCTCAAACCTGACCACCGAGCACTAACGCTCACCCTCGCAGGCTCCCTTCAGCAGACAGGCCCAGCCCGACAAGCCCCCGCTGGATAAACCCGTGCCGAATCACAGAACAGCCCTCTTCATCACCCAGTAAAAAACACAAAACAAGGAAAAGCACCTTATTTCCCTCATTTCATTATGAACAGCTCTCAGGACTTGTGAAACCTGTCAAGAATCCTTTAAGAATCAAGTCTTTTAGCTTTTGTGAATGCATTTGCTGTCGTGCCCCAACCAGTGGGAGTTTTGATACTAAGACTGGATGTTTCCTAGGTCGAGGATTTGGCTACTTGTTAGCTATTAGCCCAGCGTGGAAGTATGGTCTAATAACCTCCATTCCCCAGATCGAAACCTGAACCTGCATCCTTCAGTGTCCAGCATGAGCTGTGTGGCTGTGTCCCACCTTAGCCTTGGAAAGATGCTCTGGGCAGGAGGAAACGCATCAGGTCTTGATGAATTTCCTAACCTCTCCTCCCACCCCCCCATGTAATGGCAAGATAAATTACTCTAAATGGACAGAAGTCTTTGTTTTCAGGTGGGAAAAATACTCAATTTCCCAAAGTGTCGAGTTCTGCAAGAGCTGAGCGCAGAGAGGCGACAAGCCAGCCTTGGGTCTGCAGGGGCGGTGGGAGGCGTGCGGCCCCTCGTGCCCAGCGCGGCAGGTCAGGGAGACAGAGGCCGGTGCAGACTGCAGCCCCGAAATCAACTGATCGGCCTGGACACTTTAGGCACTTGCTACTCAGTGTGGCTCACGGCCCAGCAGCATGGGCATCGCCTGGGGGCTCGTCAGTGGTGGGGGTCGGCGGGAGTCTCAGGCTCCACCCCACAGCAGCTGCCCACAATCTATCTGCCTTCTAACCTGCCCCCAGGTGATGCACGGACATATTACAGTCTGAGACATGCTGCTTCAGACTCTTGTGCAAGAGCGTTACGCACCTGTACTGTGGAGAATCTGTGTTGTTTCCTATCTACTGCCTGGGAAAAAGCGCCGCGAGGTTCCCCCAAGATGGGCATTTTGAGAAACGCCGACTTTAAAGATGGAGGGCCCCACTCTTACCGAGATGTTCCACATCATCTTGATGGCCAAGGGAAAGGCAGGGGCCAGTGGGGCTTGCTCCTCTTCTCCTCGTGGAATGATCTCTGGGCCTCTCCCTGGAAGAAGCCCGATACTCCCTGCCACTTGCTGGTTCTGGGGCAACACAGGCATGGTGGCCTCATAGACAGCGGCACTGCAGCCCTTGCCAATGGACTTCCCGATCAGATACTCCTCCAGCCGGAAACCCTGCCAGCGTCTAGCGTCCAATGGGTCAGGGAGCAGCTTGTTTTTCTGGGTGAAAACTGCCTGTGAAGAAAGAAAGCAGGCGCCGTTGAGGCAGGGAGCCCAGGAAGGCTTCAGTGAAGGGATGCGGAGGTACAGTGAGGCGAGCTCTTCACTGACAAGACCAAGAGCCAATAAAAACACAACCAAGTTGGGTTTCACTGCTCGTCCTGGGCTCAGGCCATCCTGCTTTCTCTCTCATTACTCAGAATAATTTTTCTCGAAGTGTCACTTCACTGCAGTCACCGAGGCAGCCCAACACAGAACATGAATTAGTTAAGAGGTCAGAACTCTCAAATTCTGCAGCTGGCACATCACTCCTTTGCTGCCTGTCAAGCTCCCAGCACAAGCTTGGGGGTTTCTGATTATGGAGACGGCTCCTTCTGCAAAGACCTCGGCAGGCAGGTATTGGACGGTTACCAAGAACTGTGTATGGGCAGAAGCATGTGGTCAGCAGCCTCCCACTTGGGAATGACCTCAGGCTGCTTTTGCAGGCCAGGGGGTAAAATAAGGGGGCTCCCTGGAGCCGAGTCATCAGGTCCTGTTGTTGGGCTGCAGCCCACAGGCCTGCAGGCCTTGTACCTGCCCAGCCTTGAGACGACTGAAGAAAGAGCCTGGAGTCAGTGACAAAGACATCAATGGTTTATTGGACGGGGCATCTTACACGTCTGCAGCATAAGGTCCTGGAGCAACATCCCAACGTGTGTGGCAGACAGCAGGCAGGACACGGCAGCAATCTTCACTAATCTTCACTAGTCGGGGGAGAAGGAGGCTGCCATTTATAGGGAAATTGGTATCAGGTTGGCTCATCAGTTACCAGGGAAACCAGCAGCTGGGGCACGTCCCTCACAGCCCCTCAGGTTAATGACCATCACGAGGACAGATGTCTCCCTTTAATAAACTAGCAGGTGGAGCTGTTTTGGCCTAAGGCTTAGAACAATCACTAGCTGGGGCAGGAGGCAAGCACCTTCCTGTGAGTAGGATGTAAGTGAAGCAGGGACTGGTCCAGCAGGGGATGTACAGACAGCAAGAGGATGGCCATCTTGAGTGGCCTGACCATACATGTCTTCCTGTCTCTACCTCTTAGGAATCTGGTGGGCCATTCTGTTTGCAGAAAGGAAACAAGAATACAAGAGTTCGGAAGGACATAGATGGAAATGCGGGTGCTGTGGGGATGCACTGGGATCGAGGCTATTTCCCCCAAATCGGGGTTCTTGCCTACTCCAGGCAGGTGACATCATTTCTGCAGTCACCCAAACTCTGCCTTCCCCCTCAAATCCCATCTGACCTGCTGACCCCTCCCTCTTCATGGTCAGTCACTCAGCTCCAGACTCTCCCACTCACGTACTCCCTTCACCTGCTTCTGAGCCGGATGAAACCACGCTGCTTTCACGTGTCACTCATCAGGTTCAAGAACCTGATAGGTTATTCGGTACCTTGTGCTGGTACTTCCTACATGGGAAAATTGTTCTGCAGGCTGGTCTGCACTGTCTGTGCTGGTCTCTCACATGCCTCTCCCTGAACCTCTGCTCAAACTGTTCCCCTCCCCCGCCCCCTATTTCTATTGTCTTCACTCTACCTGCTCATCCTTACTCATCCAGCAAATCCGAACTCAAGCTCCTGCTTCCCCTATAACCAGTCCTGACAGCCCAGCCCACAGCAACCCTTCCTCCTGGAGGATTCCTAAAGCACTGAGAACCTATGAGCTAACACACCTCGTATGATAACTTCTAATGTTTTTAAAAAACGAAAGTCTGTCTTGCCTTGCCAACTAGTTTCCAAACTCTGTGGAGTGGAAGCAATATCTCGTAGAGTAATCCTTTAGCAACCATGGTTTTGAGAATGAGATACATGTTTTAAAACTTTTAATTTTGAAATAATTATAGACTCACAGGAAGCAGCAAAAAAAAAAAAAAAGTACAAAATGTCCTGTGTACCCTTCACCCAGTTTCCCACAAGTGACATCTTATAAAAAGCACTAGTACAAAGCCCAGGAAAGTGACAACATACACTACTGTAAACTAGACTACAGACCTTACTCAGTTTTCACTTTTTCTTTTTTGGCCGCACGCAAGCGGGTTCTTAGTTCCCCGACTAGGAACATGCGCCCTCTGCAGTGGATGCACGGAGTCTTAACCACTGGACCACCAGGGAAGTGCCTCACCATCTTTTCTGACCTGCATTCTTTCATGTGTGCACACGTGCGCACATGTAACTCTGCAATTTTATCCCCCGTACAGATACACGCAATCACCACCACAGTCAAGACAGCGTGTTCCGTCGCCACAGACTCCTCTGTGCCACCTCTTTGTATTTGGGCCACCCCCACCCGTCCCAGTCCCCTGGCAACCAGTGATCTGTTCTCCATCTCCACAGTTTCGTCATTTCAAGACTGTTATATAAATAGAATCGCACAGGATGTAACCCTTTTGGAACTGACTTTTTTCCACTACGCATAATGCCCTTGAGGTTCATTTAGGTTGTTACCTATCGATGGCTGACTCCTTGTTATTCCTCAGTATTCCACCGTATGACGGTACCAGGGTTTGTTTAACAATCACCTGCTGAAGGATGTTTGGGTTTTTAATATTTTGCTATTATGAATGATGCTGCCGTGAACATGTGTTTAAAAATTATCCTTAAGAATTGTGGTAAAATACACATAACAGAATTGGCCACTTTCAGTGTGTAGTTCAGTGGCACTAAGTACAGTCACGCTGTTGCGTAACCACCACCACCATCCATCTCCAGAACTTTCTTCATCTTGCAAAACTGAAATTCTATACCAATAAACAGTGACTCCCCAGCCCCTCTCCCCAGCCCTTGTTCACTTTCCCTCTCTATGAATTTGACTAAATACCTCATGTAAGTGGAATCATACAGTACTTGTCTTTTTGTGACTGGCTTATATCACTTAGCATAATGTCCTCAAGCTCCTCCATGCTGCTGCATGTGTCAGAATTTCCTCTCTTTTTAAGGCTGAATAATATTCCATTGTATGTATATAGCACATTTTGCTTATTTTTCACCCACTGATGGACACTTGGGTTGCTTCCATCCTTCGACTACTCTGAATAATGCTATGAACGTAGGTGTACAAGTATCTGTTCAAGTCCCTGCTTTCAGTTCTTTTGAATATATACTCAGAAGTGGAATTGCCGGGATATGGTAATTCTATTTTTAATTTTTTGGGGGAACTGCCATACTGTTTTCCATAGCAGCTACTCATGTACAGGTTTTTGTGTGAACATAAGTTTTCACTTCTCTGGGTAAATGCCCAAGGCTGCAATGGCTGGGTCCTACAGCGAATCCATGTTTAGCTTTGTAAGAAACAGCCGACTATTTTCCAGAGTGGCTGCACCATTTTATATTCTCACCATTGGTCCAGTTTCTCTGCATCCTCACAGGCATTTGCTACTATCACTAATTTTAAAATTTTAGCTGTTCTAATAAGTACGCAGAGATATCACATTGTATTTTTAACTTGCATTTCCGTAATGGCTAGTGATGTTGAACATCTTTTCATATGCTTATCTGGCATCTGTATCTCCTCTTGGTGAAATATATATTCATGTCTTTTGCCTATTTTATATAGGCTTTTTTCTTCCCCCAAATGCTTTCCAAACGCATCTAAAGACACTGGTCAGTGTTCTACCCCAGTATGACACCATACAGAATTTTAGCACTAGAGTTGCCAGATCTGGTGATTTTCTTTCAAAAGAAGCCAAATGCCCAAATTTTTAAAATTAATTGGCAACTAATTAAAAATTTTAAGTCACAGAAAGTTGAAGTGTGAGGAAAGGACATGGAGGATGATAAGCTTAGGGGGTCAAGCTCCTCAGTTTAAAAACAGCCTCCCTAATTTTAAGTAGGATTTGTCAAGTTGGCCGACCTTGGCTTCTGCCAGTTGAGCTGTAGCAAAAGACAAGTACAGAGGCTGGGGACTAGGTCAGGTGTCACCTGTAGCCCCAAAGGGGACAGCGCAAACATGAGACACTCTGGTGATGAGTAACGCGAACTGGGCTGAAAACCAGGAAACATGGGAGACACTGCTTGGTTTTCAACCAGCTGTGTCCTTGGGCAAGTCACCCCACCTTCCACCACCTCAGCGCTAAGCTGTGAAACGCAGGGGCTGTACTAACTCAGTGTTTCCAAACCCCAGGAAGAACGACCTCCCTGGAAGAGGAGGGAATCCTGCCAGCAGATGGCCTTCAGACTTGAACTCAATAATGGTTCTTCCTTGGGTGTCCAGCCTGCCCACCTACCCTGCAGATTTTGGACTTGCCAGCCTCCAGACGGCAGAGCCAACTCCTTCAAATAAATCTCCCTTTTTATAAACACATCCTATTGGCTCTGTTTCTCTGAAGAAATACAGATTTTGGTTGAGCAGAAACAGAATTCTCTGAGCTATTTAAAACATTTAAAAAGCCTAAGAACCTCTGTGTCTCTAGTCACCTCTGATAACTCTATGCAGGTTAACTAAAACCCATTAGGTCTGCTGTTTTCTCCTGCTGTTCTTGCTTTTTACTGTGGCTTCAGTTATGTCACTAATCGGCTAAACTGGATGCAGCCTGGCTGGCACAGTGGTTTAACGGCACAGGCTCTGGAAAGTCAGACTTGGGGCACTGCCCTTTATTAGCTGTGTGACTTCAGCAAGTTACTTCACCTTTCACCTCTCTATGTTTCCCCATCCATAAATTGTGGATGACAGGCACCTCGGGAATAGAAGTGTTATTATGATTTAGTTGTCCTTAAATTTTAGAAAATTTATGGAAAGTCATTGGCCTCGGTGCAAGAAGAGCTATAATTAACATATCTTTTAAAACATGCTGAGGAAGGGAAGACAGTAAAACAAAAGTGAGGTCCTGGCCGAGTATGAGGAGATCAGTAACAAAGAAAATGAGCCTTAACCAATGACTGCCCAGAAATTCCAGCTCCAAGATAAACCTTGAGGGGCTTCCCTGGTGGCGCAGTGGTTGAGAATCTGCCTGCTGATGCAGGGGACACGGGTTCGAGCCCTGGTCCGGGAAGATCCCACATGCCGCGGAGCAACTGGGCCCGTGAGCCACAACTACTGAGCCTGCGCGTCTGGAGCTTGTGCTCCACAACAAGAGAGGCTGCGATAGTGAGAGGCCCGCGCACCGCGATGAAGAGTGGCCCCCGCTCGCCACTAGAGAAAGCCCGCGAAAAGAAACGAAGACCCAACACAGCCAAAAATAAATAAATAAAAAATTTTTAAAAATCAGAGTGTGTTAAATAGTACAATTAAATCTTAAAAAAAAAAAAAAGATAAACCTTGACCCAGGGCCCCAAATCAGTACATGCCGCCCAGCCCCGCCCCTCACCACACCCACGCGCTTAGCCCCGCCCCCCAACCTGACTCCCGCCCACCTCTGCTCCGGCCCCAGCTCCGGCCCCCGCCCGCAGCTAGAGCTCACCTGGATCTCCTCACAGGCCGAGGCCGCCCGACGGCTCTCCGCTTGCTTCTCCTCTATGAGACCCAGACCCAGCCCGAAGGCCAGAAAGACGGCCCGGCCGCAAGGGCCCGCGCCGCCCCGGGGCCGCCCCACGAACTGTCTCTGGAGCCGCGCCGCCAGCCCGGCTACCGACTGGCGGAAGAAGCGGTAGCGGCCGGGGAGCCCGAGCCCGAGCCTGCGCAGCTCCGCGCCGGGTCCCGCGGCCTGGCCCGGGCGCTCCCCGCGACCCCAGCCCGCCGCGGGGCCCGGCCGCTCCGGTCGCCCCCAGCCGTAGGTCGGGCCAGGCTTGGCCGTGAAGCGCAGTAGCAGCGCTCGGCCCAGCTGCAGGCCCCGGCCGAGCGCCTGTCGCACCGCCATGGCTCCGCAGCCAGGTCTTTCCGGAGCCGCAGGCGTCGGTGACGCCGGACAAAACAACAAACTTCGGGGGCGGCGCCTCTGCGCAGCGCGGTCGCTAATGGGCGGGGCCGCCACTCTGGCGGTTTCCTGGCTGGGCGCGCGAGGGCGCTGTGCGCGCACTTGCGCGGCGGTTAGTTTCTTGCGCTTTTGTACCCAGGGTCTAGGAGTCGCGTGTCAGGGTGGTCCTCAGTGTGAACATCGCTGGTTCTGGGCAAAATCGAATAATTAAGAAGGGAAACATATTTATTATCATCCACCGTGCCAGACTCTTTACATTTGTTAATTTTCCCACCAATGAGATAGGAATGTCATTTTTATAGATACGAAAACAGGCAGGGAGAGGGCAGTGAGGGACCCAGGTCGTATGTGTCAGAGCTGAGGTTAAAGTTCACGTTGCCCTGATTGTTGGGTCCTTGTCTCCCAGTGCCCTTAGGCTCCTTTGAACAAGCCCACGGTCTCTGCTGGCTTCTTGGGACTCCAAGAGAAATCGCACCCAAAGACCACATTTTTCAGATTAGTGAACTGAGTCCCCGAGACGTGGAGCGACTTGCCCAACGTCGCACAGCTTGTTAGTGGCAGAGCCCTGTTACCCAAAGCTGCTGTTAGAAATGGCCGATAAAGGGATTCGTACTGATTTCTTTTTTCTTGCCTTTTTTTAAATGGGAATTTTCAAACACAGAATATTGGAATAGTATAGTGAACCCCATGTACCCATTACCCAGCTTCAACAATTCTCAACAACTGGCCGTTATTTTATTCGTCTATGCATACCTTCCTATGCCCCATTCCCCCAACTTTAAAGCAAATCCCAGACATCGTATTGTAATGACTTTATATTATAAATACCTAAATATCTATTGCTAAGTGATAACTCTTTTAAAGAAAGCATAAACAATATTATTATCACCTCTGAAAATATTAACATTAGCTCCATAATATCATTTACTATCCAGTCAATATTCAGATTTCCCTGTTGTTTTGTCTTATTTTACAGTTACTCAAACTGGGATCCAGACAAGGCCTACATGATTTATTTGGTCAGTGGGTTATTCTTTAACAAGGGACTATGCCTTCCCCAGGCTAAGGAGGTATATTTTGTGGTGCTGCCATTTAAAAAACGTTGCTGTAATCATGGGTACCTCTATTCTCTTTACCCCTAAGGATAGTTGTGGGTAAGAGGCCCTGGAAGAGATGTAGAATGTTTTTGTAGGTGTAGCCCTGTATCTCTGTGTGTGACAGGTGAGCTTCAGGGCAAGGAGACATTTGTCTGGCCTGAGACCCACCTCAGCATTGCTTGGGTAGAAAGGCACAGCCTAATCCATTTATTTTTGGGCTCATTTGCAACATTCAGCACAGCTCTGGTTCTGTGCTGTATAGTAAGTAGGGGTAGGAGTAGATACGAATAATAAGGCAACTGCAAAAAGATTCATCCTTGAATTGGTGAATTTAAACATATTGAAATATGTATATATATATATATATATATATATATATATATATATATAAAGTGGGGAGCTGGTAATTTTACTTTTTATTTTATGTATGCATTTACCTATAGAAATGCATACATAGTTTCTCCAAGAATGTTTATAGCAACACTATTCCACATAGTGTAAAACTAGAAACAACTCAAATGGCCATCTACAGTAGACTGGATAAATTGTGGTATATTCACCCAATGGAATACTAAACAGCCATAAAAGTGTCTACAACTGTAGGCAACAACATGGATATATTTTATAAATATACTGATCAATTAAAGAAGGCAAACATAAAAAGCAATAAATACTATGTGATTTCATTTATATAAAGCTCAAAGGCTGACAAAATTAATCTACAGTGTTAGAGGCCAGGATAGTGGTTGCCCTTGGAAGGGTAGTTGCTGGAAGGAGACTTGAAGAGGCTTTTGGAATGCTGGTGATGTTTTCTTTCCTAATCCAGGTATGTTCATGTCATGAAAATTCACCTAGATGTACACTTTGATTTGTGCAATTTTCTGTGTGTAATATTTCTGTAAACATTTTACATAAAGCTTTTTAACACAATGAAAGCGTTTTTGAAAAATTCAGTCTATCTTGTCCCTCCCCCCTTCCCTCTTCCCACTGGTAACCACTAGTTTGTTCTCTAAATCTGCACCTCTGTTTCTTTCTTGTTATATTCACTAGTTTGTTTTATTTTTTTAGATTCCACATATAAGTGATATCATACAGTATTTGTCTTTCTCTGTGTGACTTATTTCTCTAAGCATCATATACCCTCCAAGTCCATCCACGTTGCTGAAAATGGCAACATTTCATTCTTATTTTTTGGTAGAGTAATATTCCATTGTATATACATACCACGTATTCTTTATCCATTCATCTGTTGACGGACACTTAGGGGTAGGGGATTAAGAGGTACAAACTATTATGTATAAAATACATAAGCAAAAAGAGTATATTGTACAACACAGGGAATATAGACAATATTCTGTAATAACTATAAACTGAATATAACCTTTAAAAATTGTGACTCACTATGTAGTACAACTTATATAATATTGTACATCAACTATACTGCAATAAAAAATTTAAAAAATAGAAACAAAAAAAGAAAAGGTGGAAGCAAATTTAAAAAATAAAATAAAATAAAGCATTTTGAGGGAATTCCCTGGCAGTCCAGCGGTTAGCACTCTGAGATTTCACTGCCGAGGGTCCGTATTCAATCCCTGGTCGGGGAACTAAGATCCCGCAAGCTGCACGGCACGGCATGGCCAAAAAAAAAAAAATTCAGTCTAACTCATTCATGGTCTCAAATTTTTTTGAAAAATGAACTCAGTTTGAATAGTGTGATAAAGTTCACAGAATTTACTTAATTGCCATGGCACTCAGTGGTTTCAAACAACAAATACATTTAAATAATGAGCTTCGTTGTATCATAGGCCTTGGGTTGAACTTTGCTCTGCTGTAGCACACATCTCAGTCAGCGTTTTCCTGAATGAACAAAGGATGGGACTTTCCACTGTTTAAGGCCAGTCAACATTAGGGAGCATCTTCACTTTGATTCTTCTGATGATGGTGTGATAGAAAAGGCAGGACACCAAGAGAGAGCAAGCAAAAGGCTTCACACTCCTTCCTTCCTGCTTAAATATGAAATTAAGGGACATGTAAATAGCAGGTGTTGCTGGAGGGATCTTCAATTATCTGAAGAGTTCTGGTCCCAGACTTGCTTGGCCATAGTGTGGACCCCTGGCTGGAGACAGGTGGCCAACTGTTTCAGCAGTTTGTGTGTTCTGATCTCTCCTATGGGGAGAAATGGCAGGCCCTTTGTCATATGCAATCATATTTATTTGGGAGAGACATAAATAAATAAGCAGATGAATTTCCTTCCAATTTACTTGTAGAGGCACGTGGAAATCAGATGTTATCTTTAATTTTTTGATCGATCTCAGAGAATTTTAAATTACAATTTTAAAATGTTCCGTTGAAATTGTCCTTTGGAGAAAGGTAAGAAAGAGAAGGTTGGAGAAACTTCACACTCCAGTGACCGCAGGCTCAACCATGGAAACTTAGTCAGCTGGGGCAAAGATCTCCTTTAAAGTTTAAATCTACCCATCTGCTGTGTGTCATTATCATTACAGCTCTTTGATGTTTACTGAGAAGGAACAAGAAGTTCTCTGAGATATTTAATATTTTAACGAAAAGGATTTTCTTTACTCTCCTAGGAATGTAACCTTTTACCATAAGGCTTGTAATGACTATGCAGCTTGTAAGACATTCACTAAAGGGACATTGCATTGATGTTTCTGAGTTAAAGAGTGCAGTTGTTATTGGCCTTTGGGTTTGTTTCCCTAAGCTGCAAATAACCCTGCTGAACCTGTGATGCTTAATCTACCCACGTGTAGAAATGAAATGTCCAGGCTCATATTAATTAACCGTCCATTGTAGACAGTGCAGTTTCTTGTTCAACAGAGAGCACTGACTCATTCGTTTCTCCTTCTGTAGAAAAATCTAAGGTGCTTGTGACGTGTCTAAACCATACACAGTGTGAAGCTCAACTCTTCAGCAGACCTCTGTATAGAAAGGGCAAGCAAAACAGAATAAAAAACAAAAGAAAGGGCAAGCAAGTGGATTTCTACACAGAGAAGCTTCCAGCAGGGATCACAGTGTTCCATGCTCTCCCTTCTCAGGGTAGAGATGCAGCCTTATTGTGTGGGCCCCAGGGGTTGCCTTTCGTAGGGATCACGGCCCTGATTCCACTGTCCTCATCTGTCCTCCTGAGAAGGAAGTCTTCCACGGTGGTACCATGTCTCAGGGGAATCATCCTGAGTTTCCCCCATAATGGTATCCCACGCAGGTGAATTCAGGGATACGGCATATGCTTTTCTGCTAAAATATCTGTTTATACTGCAGATTTAATATTCTGTCTGGGAGTAGTCTCATTCATTCAGAGAATATTTGTTAAACATCCAAGGCAGCCTTTACTATGCTCAGCCACAAGAATTAGAGGAGCGTGGAAGGGGTTGCTGGAGAGGCCACAGGACTCTTTTCTGGTGTACACTCTGCTCTGTGGCATCCTGTGTCTTCATTGTACCCTTTCCCCTCCAGGCAGCAAGACTGTATGTATAGTTTTGATAAAGCGCATAATATTCCTAAGAAGCATCATTTAACCTTCCCCCAAAGGACACGGGGGCGAAAAAGGCTGATGCTAATATAAAAATGGAAAAAGGCAAGACTTAAAAAAGAGAACTGTTGAGGGCTGTTTGACCTTCCCTCGTGGACGATGTCCTCTGGCACCATTTCAATGCTCTTTGTCTCCTCCTGGCAGGAGACAGACACATTTTCCCAGGGCAGCAACATCTTTTATCCACAGACCATTTCAGAAATGTTATCTGTGAATTGCCAGCAGAGGTGGAAGGGGTTTTTGCTAAAACTGTTGACAGAGCAAAGCTGCTGCCAGATCAAAATCCAGCTACTTGGAACTCCTGGGCTGTAGTTTTTAGAGGTTAGAATCCGACAACGGTGGGCAGAGAGTGAGATTTCATTGGGAAGAAGTGTCTCTGTTTTGCCTGGGCAAGGTGGATGCAAATGTGGTGGTGATGGATTGTGGAGGTGTGGTGTTGTTGAGACATTCAGACAGTCTGTGGTTCATGCAGTCCGGTAAGTTTGCTGCCCTGCGGTGATTATTCAAAGTACAAATATGGCTGTGTCACCTGCTGCTTAAAATCCTTCACAGGCTCTTTGCCCTTGCCCATTGCTCTCAGGATAAAGCCTAAGCTCCTTAGCCTGGCAGAGAAGGTGCTTCACTCTTTGGCCCTAGCATCTTTCTTGCTGTCCCCCTTCCCTGCCCTTTGTGGTCCAGCAATGCCGAATTACTTGCAGTTGTCCCAAGCATCCTGCTGATCCCTTTGTCTTAATTTACCTCTTTGAAAGAATCCCCATTCATACTTGAGGTCACCTCCTCCAGGAAGCCTTCTTTGACCTTTCCTAGACTGGGCTAGATGTCCCTATTCTGTCTCCCCTTCTAAACATTCAGTTCTGTAAGGACAGGGATTGTGATTTTTAAACCTTAGATCCCCTAGCACCCAGCATGGGGTCTGCTGGATCTCCAGCCCTCCCAAGGGGGTGGAGAGAGGAAGGGGCTGGGCTATCTTTCAAACTCAAAATCACATGACTCACTCCACCTTCCCAGGGGTGAGCCAGAGGAGAAACCAGAAGGAAACAACAGGAATGTCAAATAGCTCGATCCCCGCCCACAACAGAATCAGCTGCTGAGTTTGCTCTCTAGAATTCACACTACATTATTGCTAAATGAACCTCCTTTCTACAAGCTTCTTTCTTTTATTCTTTCTGTTTTTTTAAAATTAAAAAGTCTTTTAAATAAAAGTAATATGCATCCTTGGTTTAAAAAAACACAGTGTATAGAGATGGGCTCATCATGAAAAGCAAACGGTCTCCTGTTCCAACTCCCTCTAAGCCCAGAGGCATGCTATTTTACTCCTTTGGCTATTTTTTCAGTTCTCTACTATCCCCTGATTTGGCAGACTGAGCTATTTAAGGCACAAAGCTGACCATGTCACCCCACCCCACCCCGTCTGAAACCGATAGCTGCCCTTTGGAATAAGGTCAACTCCTTAACAGGGCCAACCAGGCCTGCTTCTTCTGGTCCTCCTGCCGCCCTTACCCACTTTTCTGTTTTCTTCTTTTTTCCTGTCTAGGTACATTTTCAATTTTTCCATCTTTAGAGTGACACCCCCTCTGCCCCCCCAACCATGGCTTTCTGGAATCCCCTCCCCTTGACTGTGGGCTGGACTTTAGTGACTTCTTCTAAGGAATAGAATTTGGCAAAAGCGATGGGATGTCACCTTCATGGTGAGGTTACCAGAAGACTCTGGCATCTGTCTTGCTCCCTCTTTTGCTCTCTTGCTTGCTTCTTCTGAGGGAAGCCAGCTGCTGTGTTGTAAACTGCCCTGTAGAGACGTCCAAGTGACAAGGAACTAAATGGTAACAGCAACAGCCCATAGGAATCCTGCCAACAACCACACCTGTGAGCTCTGAAGTGGCTCCTTCCCCAGTCAAGCCTTTGGATGAGCCTGCAGCCCCAGCTGACACCTTAACTACAGCCTTGTATGAAACCTTGAGATGACCTAGATTAGCCCAGAGTCCTGACCTGCAGGCACCGTGTGATAATAAATTTTTGTTGTCCCAAGCTCCTAAATTTTGGCATAATTTGTTACACAGCAATAGGTAACTAACACAATCATTATGCCATTTTTTTCCTGTTCAGTCATAGAACAGGAAACAGGTTTTTAATTGCCCCTCGCTTAACTTCCCCTTCCCATACCCCCTCAAAAAGTATTAACAGACTAGGTGTTCCTTCCACATCTGTTTCTGTGCTCATATAATTGTATAAAAAATACTGTGTGTGTGTGAGACTTATTAGGCCATTCCATTATTTATTCTTTTTTTTTTTGCGGTACACGGGCCTCTCACTGCTGTGGCCTCTCCCGCTGCGGAGCACAGGCTCCGGACGTGCAGGCTCAGCAGCCATGGCTCACGGGCCCAGCCACTCCGCAGCATGTGGGATCCTCCCAGACCGGGGCACGAACCCATGTCCCCTGCATCGGCAGGCAGATTCTCAACCACTGCGCCACCAGGGAAGCCTCCATTACTTATTCTTGAACAGCATTTTCTGGCTTCATTTCTGACACAGGTACCCAAAGTACCCCTGGCATCCATCAATCATAGTTGTGCCCTCTTCCCTCCCAAAAGGAAATCCTAAAGAATCTTGTAGTTTACATAAGTAATTAGCAGCAGCTGGCAAGAGCCACAGAAATATACATGCTTCTATTGGAATATGTCCATGTGAATCTGGGACTCAGCTTTAGGGTCCTAAAAAACACAGACAGCCCTGAACAATAGAGCACATACTGCTCTGAAATCACAGCCCTCAGAACAGTGGGACTGCAAAATGAAAGTGCTTTTATTTTAAACAAACTTCCCAGCTTCTCTGCAGCCAAATGAGTGTCATTCTTCCAAGGGGACATTGTTCAAATAATTTCTGGAATCCTTCTTTGCAAATTGCCTTCCCCAGTCTGTTTCCATGAAGTATAAGAACACTGGGCTTAGTCCTCCAGACAGTCCTCATTCTTTGACCCTCCGCAAATCGCATTCCCTAATGGGCTGACCCTTCTTGTGCCCTGGCTGAAATATCCCCTCCTCAGGGCTGCTCTGCCCATTCTCAGGCAAGCTCCACTCCTCCTGTGACTTGCTCCTGGAGCACTTTCTTCCCCTTGGGTGGCCCTTGTCATGAAGTACTAGAATCATTTAGATGTCGTTTGCCACAGCTAGACAGAACCCTGTGAGGGCAGGGATTTTATGTCTTATTTACTATTGTATCCCCAGGGTCAGGTCCCAGCCCTGCAACACAGTAGGCACTCGATAAACAATTGTTAAATGAATGTAAAAGCCTGTTTGCAAAACTCAAATCCATCATCAGAGGACCCAAATTTGCCACCCTTAATAAAAGGAACAGCTGGCATGTATCAAGAGCTTACTGAGGACCCAGCACTGGGCTCTCAATAGGGCATTATTTCCTTTGATCCACACGACAATGCTGTATGCTGGGAACTGTCATCCCTGATTTACAGATGAGGAAATTGAGACTCAGAGCAATGAAATCGCTTGCCCAAAGCCACAAGGTTTGGAGGCTGTTCAACTCTGAAGTTCCAACTGTTAACCATTGTGCTATACTATTTTTTTCTTGTTAAATAGAAAAAAAATGTTTTGGAAATTTAAAAAATACAGACATGTACAAAGGAAAAAACCCACTAATCTAGACTCGCATCAAGCAGAAGTTTAACTGATGTTAACATCTTGGCCTATTTTCTTTCACCTTCCTTTCTTCTTTTTCCTTCTCCACTCCTCTTTATTGAGAACATTCAGAGGAATGTGCTGGAGGCCGCAGCAGCCACTTCTAAAGAAAGGCAGGATGGCAGCAGGTAGGTCTGGGTGTGTGATGGAAAAGCCAGTCTTAACGGGCAGTAACCCCTGCAGGTGCTCTGATCTCAGTAGAAAGGACTCCCAGGGAAGGGGTGAATTACCTGTCCACTTCCTGTGTCCCCAGCAACTTGCTTGCCTGGGAAAGAGGAAAATCTACACCCTATTCGTACCCCAGCCACCAAAGCTCACCCCAAGGCCAACTCCTCCAGGGAGGACACCCAGAGCTGTCAGCCCCCTTTACAGGGCCAGCATAGCTCCTTCCCTTATTCAGTCCTCACCTCCCTAATTGTACCAACAGACAGTCCCCTCCCTGACCCTCCTCACTCCCCAGAAGGCAGCATGCCCCCCGCAACTCTGCCCACCCTGCACTTGGTACCCACCTGGACCACAGTGTGTATTTCTGTGCATTAGTCCTGTTTACACCTCTCTCTCCCCATCAGACGGCAAGTTTCTCAAGGGCAGAGACTGTTTCTTATACATCTTTCCCTCTGCAGTATTTGGCATATAAAAGAGACTCAGTAAATAAGGGCAGCCAGACATCAGCTGTGGGAGAATGGGAAAAACACTCAGAGTCAGACAGACCTGGTTCCAATTCCAGATCTGCCACATCCCAGCGCGTGGCAAGGAGCAGGCACTGTTTCTAGACCATAGTGGGAGTTACAGGACCTGGATTCTGGTTTGAATTTTGCTGCAGTCCTAAAGCAAGTTACTCAACCAGGGCCCTCATCTGTAAGAAGGGGGAGATAGCTACTTCGCCGAGTTGTCAAGTACTTTAAATACAAAATAATCCACGCAACAGTACTTGACACAGCGTAGGTCCTCATAGAGACATTTGCTCTGCTGTCTAGACAAACTCACGCCTCCCCCTTTATACTTGGGGGTGACAGCATCCAGTGCCCGGGTCTAACTGAGCCCAGAACGACTCTAGAAACGGCCGTTGGCAGTAAGATCCAGCCCAGCGGCCTCCCATCTGGAGAAGGCAGGGGCAGGAAGCCTAAAAACTCAGCTCTCCACACCAGCTACACAGGTCCAAGGTGCCTGTTTCCTCTCCCAGAAGAAAGAATCCAGGTCTTTCTATAAAGACGAATCACCCTGCCCCTCCTTAGAGCTACAGCAAGGATTGAGACAGCAAAACGTGCTCTCCCGAATCAGTATGTTCTGTAATGTTTATAATTAGAAAAGTCGCTCAGAGCAGGATAGAACCTTAGATAGGATAGAACCAAGCAGGACAGCACAGACTTGGCAGGACGGAAGAGAGGGACGGGGGCGCTCTGAGTCCTGGGGAGGACAAGGAGGGTTGCAAGGAGGGGCTGTAGGCCCCACTGCTTGAGTGTAATTTGGAAAAGTCATCTCTGCCCAGCGCCTGTGGGGTTGGGGACCACTAGGCAGGCGTCCCCAGGTCTGTGAGTACATCTTCATGAAGTTCTCTGGGTGGCTGTCCCCTTAAGCACGTGTGGGAACCCAGGGTCTCCCAGGCGGTGGGTGTTCCCCGTCCCTCACTGGATCTTCTGCAGGTCCTCGGGCCCAAAGGAGGCAGGCAGCAGCTCCTGGACTGTCCTGACAACGTACGTGCCATCCGGCTTGGTCATGTAGACAGCCCAGTCAGTGCCAAACTGGAAGAGACAAAGCCAGTGTGAGGGAAGCAGTGTGGCCAAGGGGTGAGGGCTGAGGGCTGACCTGGGTTTGAATCTGGCTCTACCTCTTACTGTCTAACATGTGTCTCTGTACCTCGGTGTTCCCACCTGTAAAATGGGAATGACAATAATCATACCTGGTGCACAGAGCTTGAGGGAGGAGCCCGTGAAAGATGCAAATTAAGCAGTTAGCACAGTGCTTGCATGTTGCTAAAGGGCGATCAATGCTCCATTCTCTGATTAAGGACTCACCCAGGGCTTTACAAGAACAATATCTAACCCCTGGGGCCAGATCCCCTCCTGCTGTGAAAAAGAACAACTAATATCTGCTTCCCTTAGAGCCTCTCCATAAGTCCTGACAGCCAGGAGAGGTGGCATGCCTGCCCCATCACACACCCGACATGGAACATGCAGGATTTCGCCATCTACCCTTTGAGGGAGGGGGATATTATCCCCATTTTACTGATGAGGAAACTGAGGTTTTGCAGGGTAACGTCAGGAAAGCAGAGTTTTAGCCCAAATCTCTGTCCCCATCTTTCTCTTACATGCTGGCTGTGTGATGTGGGGCAAATGATTAAACTCTTTGGGTCTCTGTGTGTGTCTTGATCTGTGAAGTGGTTTTAGAGACAAAAGACTTATTAGGCAGGAAGATAGGTGTTCTAGGTGGAGAGTTAAATCAGCTGTGGTGTAATGGAGCGAGTCCTGGAGTTGGAGTCAACAGCCCGAGGCTCTGCCTGGCCAGTGCTGAGTCCTGGAGGTGCCTGCAAGCAGTGTCTGGCTCGTAGTAAATACTCCATCAATGGAAGCCATTCCTACTGATGACCTGTGCTTCCTAGTGACCGCTCAGCTTTGCCGCCAGCTGTTCACGCTTTAGTCTGAATCACCAACTTATTACCAGGCACAATCCGTCTCTGGCTTTTTATTTTATTTTACTTTATTATTATCTTTTTAAAGTTTAATTTTATTTATTTTTTATACAGCAGGTTCTTATTAGTTATCCATTTTATACATATTAGTGTATACATGTCAGTCCCAATCTCCCAATTCATCCCCTCCACCCCAACTACCCCCGCCATTTTCCCCCCTTGGTGTCCATACGTTTGTTCTCTACATCTGTGTCTCTATTTCTGCCCTGCAGACCGGTTCATCTGTACCACATTTCTAGGTTCCACATATATGCGTTAATATACGATATTTGTTTTTCTCTTTCTGACTTACTTCACTCTATGACAGTCTCTAGATCCATCCATGTCTCTACAAATGACCCAATTTCTTTCCTTTTTCTGGCTTTTTAAAATTAATGTTTTAAGGAAGGAAATTTTTCTGCTTGGCGGGCTCTGCCTGAGGGTATGGGTGTGAGTTGAGTGGAGGTGAGTTTAAGCACCAGGCCCCTGGCCCCCAAGCTTCAGCTCTTATTCTTTGCATCTTGGTTTCAGTTTTGCCTCTCCCTCCTTCAGCTTTTCCATTCCCCATTCTCTCACCTGCCAGCATCTAATCTGTTTGGAGAAAACAGCAATGAGCAATTAGACTGAGGCAGGGCCTCGGGAGTCAGGGAGCTGGCATTCTGGTGTGCTTTCCTTATGTGGCCTTGGACATGCCATGGTGCTGGGCAGCCATTTGTGCCCCTCTAATGGGAGATGACGTGCCCATTGTGAATTCGGTGCCTTCGTGGTGGCATTTTTCATCTGGATTTGGGACATGAGTTCTGCTAATTGTGCCTGATTTGCAGTCCTGGCAAGAAGCAGAAGGAGGACGGAGATGTTTGCATGTTCGAGAGATGCTTTGAAACCCCCAAGGCACAAAAGCAAAACTGAAGGAAGCCCCACTTCCCCGCATTTCAGACAGTTCCCAGAGCAGAAGCCCCCATGGAATAAGCAGGTCCTACCCTGCAAAGCATCATTATATCTCCACTGGGGCCGAAAATAATTTGTTCCATTTATAGGGCCATAAAGGCAGGGGGGCTTCCGCGGGGAGCGTGGGCTTTGCAGTCAGCCTGAGCTGCGGTGAATGCCAGCTCGCCACTGACCGGCTGCATGTCCTTCAGGAGGTCATTTCACTTCTCTGAGAAATGGGGATAATGACCCACACGTCTCTCCAGCTGGGGGGTGGAGATTAAATGAGATGTTGTATTTACAGGGGCCAATGACGTCACATCAGAGCCCAAGGGCGTGGGGAGTCTTTAAACTGGTGGCTTTAGCCTCTGGGACTCTGGAGGACACAGGCCCCTTTGCGAGTCCACCAAAGCCACGGACATCCCCCCTCCCCCAATGTACGTTTACACATCAAAAACTTCACTGAGCCCAGATTCAGAAGCCACGGCCAGATCCACCCCTTTGTTTTTAGGATTGAAGAAACTGAAGTCTTCCACCAAGAAGATCTTTGTAGAAAGTACATCAGATCCTTTAAGGTCCCTCTTAAAAACCACCAGTGAATTCCCTTTATCCTTCTCTTCCCCCAACTTTTGTTTCAATGTCGTAAAACCATTTTAACCATTTTTAAGTGTACGATTCAGTTCTCTTTATTCTTGGAATAAAACATACCCTCCATTCATGGCCTACTGCGTGATTGGCCCCTGCCCACCCCTCTGACTTCACCTCCTATCACCACGCACCCCAACCCCTGCCCCCGTGTTCTAGCCTCTTTGTCCTTCATACGACTCATCCAACTCACCAAGTATATGGGCGTTAAACTTGCTGCTTCCTCTGCCTGGAAATCTCTAGGCCTTGGTCTGCCTCATCTTTTCTCATTATTTATATCTCTGCTCAAATGCCGTCTTCCAAGAGAGGCCCTTCCTGGCCATCTAAAGCAGGGGGTTGGCAAACTTTTTTCCATAAAGGGCCAGGTAGTCAACAGTTTAGGCCTTGCGGGCCATAAGGTCCATACTGTAACTCCTCATCTCTCCTGTGGTAGGACCAAAGCAGCCAGAGACAACGTGTGAGTGAGTGGGCGTGCCTGCGTGCCAATAAATCTTTATTTACAATAACAAGCAGCAGTCTGGATTTGCCCCTGGGCTGTAGTTTGCTGCTCTGACACTGACCTAGAGTCAGCTGCCCCTTCTGTCACTCTCAACTCCTTTTCTCTGCAGCCCTCGTCCCTCTCAGAAACTCTACTGTTGATTTATTTTGCTCCTTGTTTGTCTGTCTCCTGCACTAGACTATAAAGTCTGTGAGTGCCGGGCCTGGCCTGTCTTTTCACTGCTGTCTCCCCAGAGCAAGGTCAATGCCCAGTACAGAGCACTCAGTAAGTATTTGTTGAATGAAAGAATAATTTCCAGTGATTCACGCAAGCTTGGGAAGGCCTTAGGAATCAGCCAACTCAGCAACCAGGACAGTTGCTGTGTCTCCTCGCTGGCAGCTTGGCTCAGCTCCCAAGGCCTGGGGAAGAGCAGGGAGGCATCCGTTCCAGAAAGAAAGGGAAGCTGCTTACCTCTCTCATGACCTGCCGGCAGGCCCCACATGGGGAGATAAAATCATCTTGCAAGTCACTGCGGAAGCAGAGAATCAAACACGGATCAGTCTCTTCGGAGGCCAGAGGACAATTGCTAAAATTCAGGCCCCAAGTCCTGCCCGCCTCCAGATTAAGTCAAATCCCACCAGGCAGTTCCTGGTTCACAGGTGTGCTGCGTCCTAGAGGCTGAGAAGAAGCGCACAGAGCTGTCCGCACTTGCAAGAGGCAAGGCCATGGGCAGGACCATTACTTTCATCAGTGAGTTCAGTAAACGTTTAGTGAGCGCTTACTCTCACCAACGCCCCAGGGACACAAAGGTTAAGGAGAATTTGTCTCTGGCCTTCAGCAGATTGCTCAGCCCAGTGGGTGACATAGAAAACTAGATGAGTTATCATTTCAAACAAAATGCAGTAAGAATGCATGGTAACTAGGAGACCCTCCCTGACTAGGGAGGGAGAGAGAATATTTCATGGTGGAGGTGGCATTTGGCCCGGTCCTTGGAGGAAGTGTAGAGTTCATACGTCACCATTAGTGAGCACCTGCTCTGCCCCAAGCTCTTTACCAGGCACTCGATAGACATTATCTCATTTAATTCTCAGTATAACCTGAGTGTCAGAATGACCATTTTACCTTCAAGAACATATATTCAGTGAGATGAAGTAACAGAGTGCTACTCTGAAGCTCTGGGGTTTTCTGTGTTGCAGGCAAGGGATGTAGTATGTGCAAAGGCCCTGAGACATATGTGAGTCAATGAGAAAACTGGGTTCCCTGCATCGGAGAAAGTCAGAGAAGAGAAGCCTACAGCCAAGGGGTTGTCTCTGAGAGTGAAGGCACCTGAAGGCAGTCCTCCAGCCCTGAGCAGGACAAAGGATGGTGTTTAAAGAAAGAGTAAACTGTAAGAGCCTCCAAGCCTGATGAAGCACCAGAGGTTAAGCCAGTGGCCACCATCACCCTTGCTCTTCTGAGACCCACAGCTCTGTGATACCTCTGGACAATTACAGGACTTAAAATTTGGTTCTTGATCAGCTCTTCCTTTTGCTAACTACATGTGACTTTGACCAAGTCATTTTAACCCATGCAAGGGTCATTTCTTTGCCTATAAAATGTGGGGAATAATGTCATTCACTTTGTAGGAATGCTTAGAAGATAAAATGAGATCAGGTGTGCAAAGGCCTTGGTAAACTTTAGAATGCTATACACACATTGTTATCGCCTCTGCTGATCACTGGCACTCTTCCTTCACATATATAAGCTCTGTCATTATTTTAGTACCTTGTCATATACAGTTTTATTACATACTGTGTGCTTTATGTACTATTGTATAATTAAGTTGCCTTATTGTGTATTAACAATAATTATCATATTGTTTAATAGGTGCCTAGAATGTGCCAGGCATCCTCCGAAGTACTTTATAGTCATTATCACATGTTAATCGACGGACGTTTATTTATTGAGCACCTACTATGTGCCAGGCACTGTAAGTGCTGGGGATACAGCAGTGAACAAACCAGGCAGAATTCACTGTTCTCAGGAGCTTTTGACTAGTGAGATGAGCCAGATAACCAACTAACCGATCAACCAACCAGTCAACCATGTATCAAGTGGAGACAGAGACAGATGCTATGCATTGAATAAAGCAGCTGAGGGGTGCTATTTTATTTAATCCCCATGACAACTCCCTTTTACATGTGGAAGCTTCTGCTCATGGAAAGGTGGGTCCTCTCTGAACACACTCTCAGCTTCAGAGTGATCCCATGGGAACGTGAGAGGGTGTGGACCCCTGCCCAGGATGCACCCTGAGCCAGATTAACCCATCTGGTTTCCGGGTGACCGATGTTGCAGCCAGAGCCTCTCATAAGCTCTTTGGAGGCTGGACTCTGTTATTCTTTATTTCGTTGCACACATGTTGGCTCAGAGTTGGCTCTATGATAGGCAAGCATGGGAGGGAGCAACAAAGACCAATCAGAGAATCCCTGACTTCAAGGACCTTGCTGTCTGGAAGGGAGATAAGATCTGTGTGCCAATGTCATAACTACAGGCAGACTGTGGTTAGGGTTACGGGAGAGGTATTCTAAGTGAAATTCAGCCTCCCTTCCATGGCCTAGAAGGCCCTGTATGATCTGGCCCCTACCAAGCTCACCATTTCCTTTCCCAATCTTGTGACATGCATGGCTAACTGCCCAAGGGACAGCCCCTTGGAGAGGGTGACCTGCATTGGGGTTTTCAAGGTGGGGTATGAACATGCATTCCACTGGAATGTTGGATTTGGTCTCAGGTTCAACCACCAAAAGTCACAAGATGGTACATCCTGGCCGCAGAGCTCTGAGAACTGGGAGACAGCCCAATAATAATGGCTTACACTCACACTGCACTTCTCTGGGCCGGGCACTGTGCTAAGGGCCATATGTATATTAACTCATTTAACCCCTTATAACCTTATAAGACAGGAACTATGTAGGTACTCTTACCATCTACATGTTAAAGGTCATGAAAGGTGAAGTGACCTGCCCAAGGTCACAGAGCTGGTAACCGGGATTTGAACCCAGAATCTGTCTACTCTGCCTTTGGTAGTTCTGCAGCTTGCAGAAGCAATAATGATAATGTTAAAACAATAGTTTTAATTTATTGCATACCCCGAGTCCTCCCAACAGCCCAATGGGTAGGCATCACTCTCCTCCACTTTACAGAAGAAGAGCTGGGCTCAGATTGTTGAAGCAATGTGCCCAAGGTCGGTAGTGGAGAAGGATTTGAAACCAGGTCTCACTAACCCGGGAGCCTGGGCTCCTAAGCATTACTCAACATTCCAGCCAAGAGAAAGAATGAAAAGCTTGGGAGAAGAAGCACCCCAGAAGGTCCTGGGTGCACGGGGACCTTTTCTCCTCCCTTTCCCTTTCTCCCTCTCGGCTGCCCTTTGCCTCTTCCACCTTGTGCCGGGTGTTGACAGTTTCCTGTGGTTTGTGCTGACCTTAGCCACACACTGAGGCCAGCTTATCAGACTTGACAGGCTGGAAACCTATCGACTTTGATGATGACAGCTAGGACCCCAGGGGGGCAAGCTTATCTCTCTGTCAGCAAAATCCCACCTGAGCTGTGCACTTTCCACTTTACAGATCTCGAGGGGGCTCTCTGAGACTATTCACACTCATCATTGTTAACAAGGGAGCTGGCACCTCCCATTCACCCTCTAAATCCACACTCTCGATTTAACAAATCATTAGTGCAGTAATGACTGCTTTTCTGGCTCGGGAATGCTGGCGCAGGCTGAGTACCTGGAGACGAGCAGTTGGGTGCTGGAAAAATGCGTTTATTGTGTAAACAAGGACATTTGCTAATCATCACTAATGAAACTCAGTCATGCTTTTTAAGAGTAGATAATGACCAAGAGAAAAAGCCTTTCATCTGGAACATTCTAAACAGAGCAGGGCCACCTTGCCATTATCCTTTTGTTGACTTTGGCCGCCTTTTCCCCAGAATATCATTATTTTCTTGGATCAGCTTTGAAATTGAGTTACCCCCACCCTCTTTTTATAAAGTGTAATTCACATCCTGATCTCTGCTCGTCCGCACAAAATGTTCCCAGGGCGGCCTCATTTATTCCCCCCAAAGCCGGAGGGAAGCCAGGACAGACCTTGGTCACAGGGAGAGCTCTTGGAAGCTGGGGCCCTTCTCCAGAAGTGCATCCTTCGCTTCCGTTACTCAGGGAAGAAAACCTTCAATAATGCGGACCACCTTGGGGGCCAGACTGAGGCCAAATTTAGGATCTTATAAAGGAAATGGGGGGACTTCCCTGGTGTCACAATGGTTAAGACTCCACTCTCTCAATGCAGGGGGCCTGGGTTCGATCCCTGGTCAAGGAACTAGATCCCACACACATGCCACAACTAAGAGTTCGCACGCTGCAACTAAGGGGCCCACCTGCAGCAACTAAGACCCGGCTCAACCAAATAAAAATACATAAATAAATAAATATTAAAAAAAAAAAGAAATGGGGGCTGGTTTCTGTCACACAGACGCCATAGGCCTTGCTCTCAGCCCCTACATTTCCGCCAGAAAGGTCCTGCATCTCCACCACAATGAAGAGATCATTCACACCTAGTCCATGACCCATGCACCCGGATGTCCCTAAAGACCAACACTTGGTCAGCCTTGTAGTCTCTTTCTGGGTGGATTCAAAACTTCCCAAGTTATTTTCCTTGCACCGTTATCTTGCTACAAGAACTCTCTCTCATAGACAATGCAACAGTACACAGAGAAGCAATTCGTCATTAAATCAGAAGCATAATGGGGTCCAAATTAATAAAAGAGCCCATTCACATGCTTTGAATCCTGAAGCCACTGAGTCTGGGTCCAGGGCCAGTAAGAACTCAACGAATTCCCTTTGAGGGCACACACGTGGGAGCTTGGATAATTATGCCTGGGGCCTGGAGAGAGAGTTAATAAGTGCTCTTGTTCAGCCAGAACCTGGGCTGGAATCTCATCAGTTTAGACCATAGCCTGGGTTTGCCTGGGTGTCACCCCACCAGCTTGTCCTTTTATCCTGGTTCTTGCACCTAGAGGTGATTGATGCCAAGTGAAGGAGCTGGTACAGTGAAGGACGGATCTCAGTATCAGCTCAAGGAGAGCAGGGAAGAAGGTTTCCTTTCCTGGCACAGCATGGCACAGTGGAATAAGCCCTGGAGTCAGACTCTAGATATGTATCTGTCTCGGCTTCGCCACTAATTCCTAGGAAGGTTGCTCATCATCTCTGGGTCTCAGTTTCTTCAACTGTAAAATGGGTATAGTGGCCAGGCAAGTCTATACCAGGTGATTTTTAGGTCCCTCTAGCTTTGTTTCTTTGCTGCCTTTCTATTGTATCTTATAGGGATTCTGCTGTGTTTTGCGCTATTATTAGAACAAGAGCGCGCCTGCCTTTGTCTTAGAGTTGTCTTGCTTGTTTACCTGCTCTTCAGGCTCACCCAGGGCAGAGTCCATTTCTTATTTATCTTCTACCCTCAGCACTCAGCCCAGCCCTAGAGTGCCCCACACCACAGGAAGCGCAGTATAAACACGTGTTAGATGAATGAATGAATGGATGAATAACTGGTGTGTGGTGGATGTTGGCTGAATAGATGAATGAATATTGCTGTGAGCAGCCTTTCCCACTCACCTGGAGATAGCAATTGCCCTGAACTCTTTGTACCCCTCTGAGATGGCCTTCTGGATGGCGGTTCGTTCAGCACAGACGCCCAGTGGGTAGCAGGCATTTTCTATGTTGCACCCTGAGAAGAGAGGAGAGACCAGTGCTATTTGCAGCAGAGCCACTTCCTGTTGCATATGTAGAGTAAGAGGCTTACCCCATTCCAGTGCTGGGAGGGACCCGCTACTAGGAACGAGGTGCGGGTGAGGAGAGGGCAACTTGACCAGAAGCGTTGGGAGACTCCGTGACCCACTGGTGCAGTGGTTTTGCCCAAGAGCCTCCCACTCTCATCACCTATCTGATGCCTGCATTTCGAAGCACAGCCTGGAAGCAGGGGCAGCATCACAGGGCAGATTAACTCGGCCTCATCTCCCCACCAGAGGTCAGGTCAGGGCCAAGGGAAATGCCAAGGCTTAAGAAGATGAGCAGAGCCCCCCACCCTGGGTCTCAGAGACAGAAGCCACAGGGTGGGGTGCGGTGGTGATCCTGATTCAAAGATTGCACCTGAGTAAAAAAAAATTTTTTTTTTAAAGAATTTTTGGCCATGCAGCGTGGCACGGCATGTGGGATCGTGATTCCCCGACCAGGGATTGAACTTGTGGCCCCTGCAGTGGAAGCGTGGAGTCTTAACAACTGGACCAACCGCCAGGGAAGTCTCCGAAAGTTTTGGTGTGGATACCAGCTGTCAGAGTTCAACCAGGGTTCTCTGTGAGTTGTATTGCAAAACAAAACTGTCAAAACCAACAAACTAACAAACAAAAGCTCTCAAGCTTTGCAAAAGATGTTTGTGATTGCACAAAGGGATTCCACCCCAGGGGTGTTCTCTGGAGTGTTCCTGGGGGCAATGGGCAAGGGCTGCTCCCAGGTAACAAAGCACTGGCACAGCCAGATTGGCTGACTAACAGACTCCGCATTTTCAGGGAGGTGAGGCCATGAACCAATGGCCACAGGAGCTGGGCTTTCCCCTGACCATCAGGCTGTCATATTCAGTATGTCACTCTTCATAGCTTGCCTTCTCCCTGAGGCAGGATATTCATTGTTCCCCAGTATTCATTTTCTCCTTCTTCCTTTAAGTAATACAAGTGATTCCCATTCCCATATGGCTGATCACATGGCCACTCAGAGACTATATTTCCCAGCCTCCCTTGCAGCAGAGTACGGCCACGTGACTAAGTTTTGGCTAATGGGATGTGGCCCAAAGTGAGGTAGGAAACTTCTGGATCACATCTTTTGTAAAGAGACTGCTTGCCCTTTACTTCCTTTCTTTTCCCCTCCATAGGCTGGGTTGGGGTGGGACAGCTTTGACCACGCGCTTTATATTGACAGGGATGGAGAAGCAACAGCACAGAAGGAACCTGGGACCCTGGCCAACTCCTGGAACAGAGCTGAGTTGCCTACTTGCCCTGGACCAGCTGCCTACTCTGAATCATCATGTGAGAGAAAAAGAGAATTCTGTCAGGTATGAGTCATTGTATTTTGGGATATTTTTTTAAATTTTTATTTATTTATTTATGGCTGTGTTGGCTCTTCGTTTCTGTGCGAGGGCTTTCTCCAGTTGCGGCAAGTGGGGGCCACTCATCGCGGTGCGTGGGCCTCTCACTATCGCGGCCTCTCTTGTTGCAGAGCACAGGCTCCAGACGCGCAGGCTCAGTAATTGTGGCTCACGGGGCTAGTTGCTCCACGGCATGTGGGATCTTCCCAGACCAGGGCTCGAACCCATGTCCCCTGCATTGGCAGGCAGATTCTCAACCACTGCGCCACCAGGGAAGTCCTTGGGATATTTTTGTTACAGTAATTTAACCTGTATCTAACCAAAACAGAAATTTGTGCTAAAAATAAGATGTAGCTTTGACCAAAAAAAAAAGAAAAATCAAAAATATGTGGCCTTGACTTAGCAGTTGGGCAATGTGAAAGAAGATACAGATGTGGCAAGATGGAAAGCTTGATGGCCCTTGCTACTCTGTGGCAGATTATTTGGTAAAACCCCACCCTGCAATAACCTGGAAGGCAAACCATGGTACACACTTTTCTACCTAGGACTTTTCTACCTAGCAATGTGAATCAGTCCTGTGGCAAAGATCTGATTAAGGCTGTCATTTCCACCCAGTCATTGTTTCAGTGCCTCAAGGTAGCCACCATTAAAATGAGGCAGCAGGGCTGGGCTGGGCAGGGAAGCCAGTTAGTAAAAAAGGGAGTTGGCGGGCTTAAGAACTATTGCACAGAAAGGATTCTTTGGGTGTGCTACTCCTGTATGAAAGTGGAAGCAAACAGACCAGAAGGTTTCTAAGTTTTTGATAGATTTGGATAGCCAGAGAACCCAAAAGTCTGGCCTACAAAAGCCTGTGATTCTTCAACTCCTAAAGAAATCTGGGGCCCCCAAGACTCCACCATCAGGAGTAAGTTGAGAGAGCTGTGTGCCCCCAAGGAGAGCATTCTCTCTGACACCCACTTCAGAGGTAAGGCTGAGGAGGATAATGGTCGAGGAAGAAGCTCCCAGAGGGCAAAGCCAGGGGCCCCAGTGGGCCGTGGACAAGGGGGTCACCCCCAGGGCAGAAAGGGGAGGCAAGGTGTACCACACTTCTTGCCCAGCAGGTCTGATAACTGCACGGACTGGTGGCCAACAGGTGTTCTGTTTTCCTAATGGGAGATTTGATGACTGTTAGCCTTGCCTGCTCTACGCTGTGTATGGCCAGAGCGGGTGTGAAGGGGGGGGCAGATGATTAGTTTTTAGTTTTCAGGCCACTGGCTTAGCAAGGCCACACCCGACCTGAGAAGGTGGGCTCTGCACCACCAAGGGATTCTGCTTTTAGAGCGGAATGCGGTGACTGGGTGGACTTTGGGTTGTCACCCTCAGAAAGTTTATAAGTGGGTCCTACGTGTGGGAAGAAAGATGTACAGATACTTACAGGCCGCAGGGGGTCTTGTGGCAAAGACTAATTGTTCCCAGTATTCACACTCTCAATAGAATCCATTGGAGTTTAGTTGGCACATGCCTACCCAGCTGGAGACTATGTTTCCCAGCCCCGCTAGACGCTTGGGGTAGTCCTATAGGGTTAGCCAATGGGATGTGAGTGGAAGTGTTGGGTGAAACCTGACCCACACTGGGCCAATCAGAGTTGAGCACCTGACCCACACTGGGCCAATCAGAGTTCTCCTGCGTGAGGGACCATCAGTCCCTCTCTAACACCAGGAGCTGAGCCTGGGCCCAGCTAGTTTCCCTTCTTTACGGAGAACACCAATAGGAGGCAACGAAATGGACACTCAGATGAGAGACGGTGGGAAAAGAGTCTGGCCTCCTGATGCCAGCTGCCCTTGAAGCCCAGAAACACTCCAGCTCTGCCACCATTCAGTTATAGGAACCAATGCAGCCTCCTTTTGCCTAAAATAGTTTAAAAAATAGCATTCTTATCATTTGCAACCCTACAGAAATCAGTTAATACAGCTGGGATACAGGACAGGGAGCCATCAGGGAGCTGCAACCATGAAAGGAGTGGTTGATATTTATCGACTGCCTACTTTGGCAAAGCATTTGTTCATATTCACATGTGAGTTACTGTAGCCTGGATAAGTGGCCCTTAAATGCTCAGGCTCTCTGCTAGGTCAGTGAAAGTTAAATGAATAAATGAATGAGTCTTTCTTGCTCCCTACCTAGTCTCCCAGAAGAGCTGCTCCCCACTCCACTTCCCGTCTAGCAACCCTCCCACCCCTGCCTCATCCCTGCCTCAGGGACACTTTTCCCATTAGACGTGATTCACGTAAATCTTGGGTTGTGCTGATGTTGAAGCAAACTGCCGGACTGCAAAGGGCCCGGCCTCTCAGGATGATTGCCTGTGTCTGCTCCGGAAGTTCACAGTGACCTCATACAGAGAACTCTTCCTTCACTGTGTGTAAAAACTTCAACGGGCCACTTAAGGAGAGGGAGAGTTTGTTCTAGAAGGGAGTGCCCTCACATACCCTACTGTTCAAATAGACTCTTGTAGAAAGATCTGGTAGGTTTTGTTCTGCCCTCCTGGCTCTGAGAACTTGGGAAGGGACTGAACCTCCTTGAGGCTCAGGGTGCTCATTTGTAAAATGAAGATGACAGCACCTTCCTCGCAGGCCTCTAGGGAGGATGAGTTGAGATCGCGCGTGTAAAGCAATGAGCACAAAGCCTGGCACGGAGTAAGTGTTCAGCAGTTGGAGCTGCTGGGTTTTTGTTTGTTTGTTTCGTTTTGTGGTTCGCGGGCCTCTCACTGTTGTGGCCTCTCCCGTTGCGGAGCACAGGCTCAGCGGCCATGGCTCACGGGCCCAGCCGCTCTGCGGCATGTGGGATCTTCCTGGACCGGGGCACGAACCCGTGTCCCCTGCATCGGCAGGCGGACTCCCAACCACTGCGCCACCAGGGAAGCCCTGGAGCTGCTGTTCTTAATTGCGTGATAGTCAAGGCTTTGGTGGTGGAAGGCCTGTATGACTGAGCTTCTGTTCCTTCCAGACAAGGTGTCACAGTGGCCCTGTCTCTCTTCTTCACGCAACTTTGAAATTCTTTCCATGACTACAAGGCCCTCGTAATCTGGTGCCAACCTGCCTACCTCCTGGACCTCAACTCCTTTTGCTTTCCGGCTGTTCCCCAAGTATATACCTGCCACAGGGCCTTTGCACCGGCTGTTCTAACTGCCTGGAACTCTCCTCCCCCTATAAGCACATGGCTCACTCTACCCAGGTCTCTGCTCAAACGTCATCTCCTCGGAGAAGCCTTCAGCCTTCCCTGATCACTCTATCTAAAATTGTTTCCTCCCCCCTCACCTCCCACCCTCTTAATCCATTTATCCTGTTTTAACACTTCACACTTTCCTGAAATGAATATCTTTAATATCTAATTCCCCCATTATCCCCCAAGTAGAAATTCCTGAGGGCAGGGACTTTGTCTATATTGTACATTGCTGTATGCCCAGGGCCTGGAACAGCCGGTGTGCCCAGGGCCTAAAACAGTGAGGCCAGCGAGGCTCTCAGTTACTTATTATCGAAAGAGTAGAATTTCTCGCTTTAGTGCTAAATCTCTGAGATGCGAAGGAATAACTGTATGTGGGGCCTCTAGCAAGTTCAAGTGTAATTTCTGAGTCTTGCTTCTAAAAAAACAAAAAAAAAAAAAAAGAGGAGGAGGAAGGGAGGAAGGAAAGCCATAAACTGTTGATCCTGAAAGGCCAGACAATTTTGTTTTGCTTTCCTAAAGCCCAGAGCACAAAACGTCATCTATACAGGCAAACCAGCTCCATTCCCTGTGTTCCCTTCACTGACTCTGGAACACACAGGAGAGACGGGCTGGGATGGCACCAAGTTAGAAATCCATAATTATAAGATTGGACCAGAAATAATACTATCATGATAGTGCTGTTACTACTCATTGCTTTGTTCTAATCTTCTCTTTTATTGCTCTCCTTTTATCTGCCAGGCACTCGGGGAACACTTCATCTGCATTCTATTGTTAACCTTTTTAACAACTCTGTAAGGCAGATCCTATTCTAACCCCATTTTACAGAGCGTAAATCTGAGGTGGGGGTCAGGGAGTCAACTCACATCCTGACATGACAGATACAAAGAAGTGTCTTTCTCTGTGGCATTTCAGTGAGGCCATGTTCTGAGGAGGTTTGTTGCTTAAGGCAGGGCTGGAGTCAGATGTCATCGAGACATCAGCCAGGGAAGAAATTCACAAGGAGGTGACTGGGACCCAGTCCCCTGCCGGAGAGCATGTCCCCCTCTCTGCGTCCGCTCTGCCTTCCGAGGGATCTTAAGATTCGAGCGGGGGTTCATCACACTCAAGCAAGTGGGCCTTGGCACCTTCGGGAGGGTTTCTTAAAGATTTCTCAGCTCTACCCCTGGAGCTCCTGCTTTAGTAGTTCTGGGTTGGAGCCCGTTAACTGGCACTTCTAACAAGTTCCCAGGAGGTGCTGAGGCTGTGGGTCTGGGACCACACGTGGGAATCACTGGACTAGAGAACTGTCACGTTCGCGTGCTTGAAGAAATACTCCACTCTCTCCATGTTCCTGCCTCTGCTTCAAGTGCAACGCACAGTTTCACGAATGGATCCTATTCCAACTCAGCTATAGAGACGAGGGATTTTAGTGAAGCTCATCTTTGTAATAAGCTGCTTTCGAGTGACAGTGCAGAGGACCAGTGGAAGAAGCTGGGGTGGGGGGCACAGCGGAAGCGAGGCGTGGAGGGTGGGCAGTGCTGTAAGGAGAGGAAGCTGGTTAGGTAAGCCTGCTTTGACTCACCTAGAAGTGCTATGGGTGGGGCTGGGAGCCTGGGTTGGGTCCAACGCTGTGGAGCGGGGCCATATAGAGCTCCAAAGGGTGGTCCTGGGGGAGAAAGGGAGCCCAGGGAGGGAATCAAGGGCTGGTCAGGGGAAGACAGATGAAGGATTAGGTTTAAAGGTTAAGCCAAGACGAGCCGAATTCAGCAATTAACCAGGATGTCCTTCAACTTTTTTTTTTTAACATGGTTTTTTTCCTCCCAAATTAATTACACGTGATCCAGAAAAGTGCTCCCCCTGCCTCCCCGCCAAATGTCAATGAAACATATGGAGTGCTGCAATCCCTCTGCGGAAAGGGAGAGACAGACCACCACCCCAAGAGCATGAGCTGAAGGAGAGAAACTCCCCCATCCCTTGGGTGATGCCTGCAGGGTGGTCCTCCATGAGTCTCCTCCACGCCCTCCCACCCGGCAATCCACCATCGCTGGCTGGGGACCCCGGGCTGACTTCGTCCCCCCAGCCCCCTTGTGTCCCATCTTAACTCTTCTCTCTGTGTCCTCACCGCCCCTTCCCCCAGCATCTCTTTCTTCTCCGGTGAGCTCCTCCTCTCTCTGTCACTCTCCCCACAGCAGTGACAGAGGGTAATTGTTGTAGTTATTAACTACCATCCTGGTGGCCCAGCTGCGAGGGGCACAAGGCCCTGGCCGGGGTCAGGGGTAATAGAAGAAATAAGATCATCATTATGAGATTGTGACAGCAAAGTTCTCAGACTTGCTTTTGAATTGGACAGAACACCAGCTGCCTCTGAGGGTGCAAACTCCACGGAGGCTGGTGTTTTGTTCAGCTGGAGACAGTTACAGAACTGGGCAGACTTGGCCCGCTACGAGTTGTAAACTCAGTGTCTAAGTTCAGCTGTGCCCTCTCTGCCTCCTAATTGTCTCTAATTCACTCCCTGATGCCCTATCAGGTTTCCTCTGGTTGTTCAAGGTCCCTCCTCTCCAAGCCCTGCCTCACCGCCATCTACCCTCCCTTTCCTTCTAAGTAAGGAGATCCAGGGATTCTGGTAAATGCCCTCCATCTGTCCCCCCTCCTCAGCACAACTCTCTCTGCCCTCTTCTGTGTATCCACATATCCTCATGCAGCGAGGGGCAGCAGAAAAAGCAAGGAATTTGGAAGCAGATAAAATCTGATCCTCAGTTATCTCATTCATAAAATGTGCGTTTGGCTCTTGGTTTGGTCTGCTTGGCACCTCCACAGTCCTTCTTGTGGTAATAGACCCACCCACCCTGCACTGAGAAGGAATATGTGTGTGAATCAGCTGGCCCCATCACGACAACCGTGATTGGCCCAGGGATGTGCATGTGATTGGAGATGGACCAATCAGAACCCTTCCCTGGAATTTTTCCATCTCGAGCTAGTGGGGAAGAGTTCTTTCCTCTTTGCTTTTTAAGGCTGTAAGAATGTAAACTAGGGATGCCTGCACTCATGTTCCCTGATGCCTGGAGAAAGCCCACCTTTAGGATAAGAGAAAGAAACCAGCATCCAGAAGGCTAAAGAAGAGCATGGTGGCATTAGAGTTCCTGGATCCAGCTGTCCCTGAGGCAAGATCTACCCTTGCCCATTGTGGTTCTGGTTGGTTTCTGGCATTGGCAACTCAAAGTGCTCTAACGCATGTGACACTCATTGTCTCCTCTCATGTGGTGGCTGTGAGATTACAAAAGATCTTTCACAGAAGTGCTTAGAGAATGCTTAATCCATTGCAGTTATTAATATGGCTGTGGGTCCCTGCCCACCATGTCCCCAGCACAATCCAGCTCTGTCTCATCCTTTCCCTGGTCTCCATGGCTGGAAATCCTAGAGCCATGTTCCTTTCCTTTATTCTAATACTGCCCACCCTAGACCCAGTCCATTAGTCCTGTATGATCCCTCTCAGATCTTTCCTTCTTCTTCGTCCCGTCTGCCGCTGTCCTAGGCCAAACCACTCATTCACGCATTCAACGAACCTTAACTATCGGCTGGGCAACATGTTGTCAGTGAGTAAGACAGACACTGTCCCCCTGACGCTCTTTCCTCTGTCCCAGTCTTCCTCGAGTACCTGTCAGCCTCATTGTCCTCAAACCCCACTTTCCTGTTACCCTTCTCGGCTCCCTACTGGCTACCTCATCAAATCTCAGCGTCTCTCCCTGGCCTTCAGAAGCGCTCCGCAATCTGCCTCCAAATCATCACCACCACCCCATTAACGGTAGAAGCAGCCGCCATTTGTGATGTTCTTATTTGGGTCCAGAAACTGTGCTAAGTACTTTTGCTCCTTTAAAGGCATTAGCTCGTTTAAAGCCTCACGACCGGGGGTGAAATTCAACATCTTTAATGACTAATGCAGCCCAGGCACCAACAATCAGGGAGGACCGCCAGGCCAGAAACACCAGCTTTGTCCACAGCCGTCCTGAAAGGCCGGTATTGTGATCTTCGGTTTACAGATGTGCAAGCTGAGACTCAGGAGGGTGAAGGGTCCTGCCCGGGGTCACACAGCTGAGAAACAGCAATGCCAGGATGCAAACCCAGGAGCCTTTAACTCCTCCAGGGCCTGTACCTCATCGCATAAGAACTCCATAAATGCCCACCGCGTGACCCTTTTTCCGGTGACATCAGGTCCTACCCTGCCCTTTAAATAGGCCACACTTCTGCTCACTTCTTCCATTCTCTCCTACAATCATTGGTTGAGGCTCCCACTTTGAGCCATGGCCTGTGCAAGAGGAGGGGACCCCCGTGGGGGGCAGGGACTGTCATTTCTGCTCACAGTGGTATCTCCAGCACCTGGTACATTACCCAGTAATTGGTGCTTGGCAAATATTTGTTGAATGAATAAATCAGTGCAAGGATGGGGAGGGCCCCTCTCTGTACACCATCCGGAGGGGACATGGAAGCACTGGAAGGAATCAATGGCTGATTGCATGTTCAAGGCCCTGAGACATGGGGTTGGTGTGGATTGCAACGTTGTTTGAGGTGGTGGTTAATGTTTAATGCTCATCTGAGCCCCCGGGCCAGGACTGAATTTCCACATGACACTCAGAGATTCTTTATTCCCCACAGGAAAGCAAAATTGGGAGTCAGGGGAGCTCTGGGTTCCCATCTCAGCTTGTGATCTTGGGCATTTAACCTCTCTGAGCCTCAGTTTCCTTCTCTGCAAAGGGCCGATATAATAACTGCCTTGAAAGACTGGAAAGGTTAGATGGATAACGTTGAGTCACGGTCCTTTCACATGGTAGCACACACTCAAGGTGTTGAAAGATGTTTAAGACCCAGGTGACTCGTGAAACCAGAAAGAACCACAAAAGACAAGAGATAAGATGAACATCCAGGGGCCACTATAGAGGGGGAGGTGTGGCTCCCAGCCAGACTCACAGCTGAGCAGTGGTGGAGGCAGGGGCTCACACCTGGCCCCGGAATGCTGGGGTTGTGGGTGTGGGTGGGGTTACCAATGAGAGGCACACAAGTGAGCCTCCGGTCCTTTAGCTGCTTCGCAGGCCAGGCGGAAGGGGGATTCCTGGCAGCAGGGCTGGGGCTTCCCGTCTATCACTCTGGGCCAATTCTCGTCTGCCCTGGGGGCAGGGTGGTGCTGGGAATGGGAGGGGGTAGGGGCACTGCCGGCCACCTCCACGCCCCGTTCCCCACTGTCCTAAAAGATGTCCCTAAGCTTAGCAAAAACAAGTCTGAATTCCTGTTCAAGTGAGCTTTTCTATAAAAACAACAAACCAAAGAAAAGGAGCTTAGGAAGAGATTAGTGCCAACTCAGATTCCTGTCCCTCCCTCCCCAGGCTGGCACTCAGGGCTGGTTACCCAAACTCTGACTGCCTTCTTTCCCTTAAGACCCTCTGTAAGGCCCACACCCCACTAAGGAGTAACCCCTGGATTCCTCGATTTCACCCCCAGCCATCCCCCTGGATGGTCGGTGACAGGAAGAAAGCAGGGCTTGAGGGACCCTAGCACTGGTCACAGCAACCTGTGTGACCTTGAGCAAGTCATGTCACCTCCGGACCTCAGTTTCTTCATTGAAAAAGTGGGCATAACACCTGGCTCAGCGCGTGGGCGGTGAGGACTTGCCTGTAGCAGTGGAAGCCTTTGTAGGGTGCCAGACGTAGAGGAGGGCTCAGAAAGTGTTAACCTTCTCCCTCCCAGCTCAGGGACTGCAGATGCTCTGAGTTTATGGCATCCCTTTCCTGCTTCCCCTTCCCACTTCCTTCCCCATCTCTCCTCAGCTTCCCAGTCCTCCAGGAACGGAAAGCCACCGGATTTGAGCAGAATATTCATCCTCACTGTCTGGGACAGCAAGCAGGGCAGGGGTGAGTGGCAGAGTTACAGGAGCGGCCCAGGGAAGAGGGGAGAGAGTGCCCCTCCTTCCGCCCTTCCTTCTTGTCCTCCTCTGGCCTCCCACCCAGGCTGCCACGGAGGGGAACCCCAAGGCACCGCCCTTACCGGAGAAGATCCTCCCGTCCCCGGTGAGGAGGGCAGCCCCCACGGGGAAGCGACTGTAGGGGCAGTAGGCGGACTTCTTGGCCTCCCGGCAGGAGAGCAGCAGCCGCTGGACGTGCTCGGGCTCCAGGGCGGGGCTGGGACTCTTCTGGGCCATGTCGGTCCCCTGGAGCCCGCGGAGGAGTGGAAGGGGAACTCCCAGCCAGTGTGGGCTGGGCCCCACCGCGACAGCAGCTCCTCCCCCGGGGTGTGTCCCTGCCTAGAGTCTCCCAGGTGCGTGCCTCTGGGGATGCTGGGCGGGGCCAGGTGAGGGAGAGGAGCCCTCCTTGGTTTGGGGACAGAGGGTGTGGTGTGTGCCCCAGTGTGGAAGGATGCCACTGTGTCCACGTGTGCTTCACACTCTCCCTTGGGGACCACTCCCACTGCTGACAGACTGATGGGTGAGAGGGTCAGGGGATGGGTGCCACTGTGATCTCAGCTGGAGGGAACCTCTGAGATCATCTACTCAGGACGCCTCACTTTTTGTTGTTGTTGTTGGCAAAATAGACATTGGGCTGCTGGTAAAAGAAGTGAGGTTGCATCCTGGCTCCACTACTTCCCATATGTACAACTGTTGGCAGGTGACGTGCCTTTCTGAGTCAGTTTCCTCATCAGTACAGTGGGGATAGTGACCATCTCTGTCCTGAATTCTAGGATTACAGAACAGCTCGAGCTTTGGAGTTTAGTAGACCCTAGTTTGAATCCCAGTTCTGCCATTTATTAGCTGTATGACTTTGGGAAGTTAATACCACCTCTCTAAGCCTCAGTTTTCTCATCTGTAAAATGGGTGCACTAACAGTATCATGTAGCATTTGTAATGAGGATTGGATGAGATACAATTTGTTACAGTGAGCATGGTTGGAGGATCCCATGACGTCATGATGTAAGCATCCTTTGTGACTCCATGCAAATGGTGTTTTTGTCATTAAGTGACCTGGCCAAGATTACATAGGAAGGGCAGAATACCAGTTAGGGCATCCAGAGGCATCCAAATGTCCCCAGACCCGCAGCAAACAGGAGTGAATCTGTAGCTTCTCTTAGGGCTTAAATGGGTGGTGTGGGGAAAGGGAAAGGGAGGGGAGGTGGGAAATGAAGCAGCAACTCCATGCTCTGCACGCTGACATCTCTGGGATCTGCAGTGTAGCATCTTTGTGTCCTGAGCCTGGAGCTCTCAGCCACGTGGAGACACAGGCAAACACCCAACTGTAGAGTCTCCCCTTCCCCTTCCCTCCCTTCCCTCCTTCAGATTCCCCACACCTCCTTTCCACACATTTGGCCCTCAGAGAAGCAGCTGGTTCGCTCCCACTCTGTTGCACTCTCCTCCTGGATTTATACCTTCGGCATCTAGGGCAGTTTCCGGGATCTGAGGCAGGGCTGGTGGAGGAAGCCGCGAGAGGGCTCTCCTGCCTCTTCTATCCCTGTACAGCCCAGGCACCCCAAAAGCCCTTCCCCCAAGGCTCGAGGAAAGAAAGCAAAGGATGTCCTGGGACCATGTGCACCCACTTGACATGGGAATAATTCTAAAGCTTTTGGTGGCCAAGTAGCATCACAATTGGGAAAAGACTTATGGTGCCCTGCTGGCCTGCCAGGCCTCACTAAGCAACCCTGTATCTGTCCCCTGCTCTGTCTTGACTCACCCCAGCTCAGCTCAGCCCAGCCCTGCCCAGGCCAGGGGCTGGACTCCTTGGCTCCACGGTACCAAGAGGACATGGACGACGTCCAGGCTACTGATGGCCCTTGGCGCCTTCAAAGCTCTTTACCTACCCATGCCATAAAGGGGGACAGTGACCATTACAAACCCAGCTGTGTGGAGCTTGAGAGCCAGCAGTAGCTCTAGAATTCCTTATAGAGGGGGCTTGGGGTGGTCATCTGGATAGAAGGAGAGGGTAGGCCTGGAAACTTGGTTAGAGCTAAGTTATAGATCAGCTATAGATAAATACGTATATAAAAACATTTTTTTTTTTGGCTTGCAGGATCTTAGTTCCCCAACCAGGGATCGAACCTGGGGCCCCGGCTGTGAAAGCTCCGAGTCCCAACCACTGGACCACCAGGGAATTCCCAAGATGAGCAATATTAATGGCATTTTCTAAACATGCTTTAATCTCCACTTCACATAAAATTAAGAAAACTTAACTGCCCAGATCAAAGAATAGGAATATCAAAGAAGATGCTTTGAGTGACAATAGAGATTATCAAGGTCCTCAAAGCCTCCCCAACCTCCGCCCCCAGGCCTTTGCTCAGTGAGAAAAACCACCCAGAGTCCCCATGTTAGAGCTCAAATACCATTCACTCACTTATTCGTTCAATAAACAGTTACTCATGATCATAGCTAACACTTTTTTTTAAAAATAAATTTATTTATTTACTTATTTTTGGCTGCGTTGGGTCTTCATTACTGTGTGCGGGCTTTCTCTAGTTGCAGCAAGCAGGGGCTACTCTTCGTAGCGGTGCAGGGGCTTCTCACTGCGGTGGCTTCTCTTCTTGTGGAGCACGGGCTCTAGGCGCGCGGGCTTCAGTAGTTGAGGCACATGGGCTTAGTTGCTCCGTGGCATGTGGGATCTTCCTAGACCCGTGTCCCCTGCCTTGGCAGGGGGATTCTTAACCACTGCGCCACCAGGGAAGTCCCCATAGCTAACTCTATATGTGAGTGGGACTTGTTTTGGACTCTATTATGTTCCATTGGTGAATTTTTTCACTCCTACACCCATACCATACCTGTCTTTATTATAACTTTATAATAAGTATTGATTTCTGGAGGCCAAATACCCTCACCTCCCCCCATCCCCGCCTGCCACTTGAGCCTTTGCTCTCCTCTGTGCGTTTTATAATCAAGTTTTCAATATCCACTGAAAACTTTCTTATCTGGCCTCTGAAGGAATTTGTAAAATGTTGGAGTAATCTATTTGACTTTTTGGGAGAATTTTCTTGTAAAACCATCCTGAACCTCATGTTTTCTTTTAAGAAAAAAATTTAAACTATCAATTGAATTTCTTTCAATATTGTAGAGCTATTTGAGTTTTCTATTGCTTCTTGAGTCGGTTTTAGTAAACTAGTTGTGTGTGTTTTTTTAAAGGGTTAGGGCCACTGTAGTGAAAGCCCAGAATCCTAACCACTAGGCCACCAGGGAACTCCCCTATAAAACTCTTTTCAAAATAATGTTTTAAATGCTTAGAATTATAAAGCAAACCAGTTGTATTGAAATACAGTTATCAGAATAGTTAAAATATTTGTGTACTTTTAAATTAATGCATTAAATAACAAGCTCTAACAGTGAGCCTAATAACTACTGTGATTTTGAAGTCATGATAGGAGTAAAATGTATTCTGGAATACTGCAATAAAGTGATGTGAAAATATTTATGATTTTCGTTGGTGACAAAGTCACAGGTACTGTAATATTTCTGTGATTTGTTGTCTACCTTTATAAATGATGGGAAGGCTAAACTTTACTCAGAAGTTAGTAAAATTAAAGGCATATTTTTTTACTTCTAAGTTCATGGACTCCCTGAATTCTATCCAATGACTCAGTGAGAGTCCATGGGCCTTACAATAAGAACCCTGGCCTCGTTTTTTAATCTTTTCTTCCTTTGTTGTGAGTCTGTTATAAATGACGTATTATTGGCTTTAAAAATATTTCTTCTAAAAGTCTCTGTCTTTTGGTCAGATACTTCAATCCATTTACACTTACTGTAATTATTGTTATATTTTAGATTTTCCCTGCCATTGTTTTTTTTTAATAGATCTTTATTGGAGTATAATTGCTTCACAATACCGTGTTAGTTTCTGTTGTACAACAAAGTGAATCAGCCACATGCATACATATGTCCCCAGATCCCCTCCCTCTTGAGCCTCCCTCCCATCCTCCCTATCCCACCCCTCTAGGTCATCACAAAGCAAGGAGCTGATCTCCCTGTGCTATGCTGCTGCTTCCCACTAGCTAACTATTTTACATTCAGTAGTGTATATATGTCGATGCTATTCTCACTTCGCCCCAGCTTCCCCCTCCCACCCTGTGTCCTCGAGTCCATCCTCTATGTCTATATCTTTATTCCTGCCCTGCAACTAGGTTTATCAGTTAAACTTTTTTTTTTTTTTAGATTCCATATATGTGTTAGCATACAGTATTTGTTTTTCTCTTTCTGACTTACTTCACTCTGTATGACAGACTCTATGTCCATCCACCTCACTACAAATAGCTCAATTTCGTTTCTTTTTATGGCTGAGGAATATTCCATTGTATATATGTGCCACATCTTCTTTATCCATTCATCTGTCAATGGACATTTAGATTGGTTCCATGTCCTGGTTATTGTAAATAGTGCTGCAGTGAACACTGTGGTACATCTCTCTTTTTGAATTATGGTTTTCTCAGGGTATATGCCCAGTAGTGGGATTGCTGGGTCATATGGTAGTTCTATTTTTAGTTCTTTAAGGAACTGTTTTCCATAGTGGTTGTATCAATTTACATTTCCACCAACAGTGCAGGAGGGTTCCCTTTTCACCACACCCTTCCCAGCATTTATTGTTTCTAGATTTTTTGATAATGGCCATTCTGACCATTGTGAGGTGATATCACATTGTAGTTTTGACTTGCATTTCTCTAATAATTAGTGATGTTGAGCATCTTTTCATGTGCCTCTTGGTCATCTGTTTGTCACCTTAGTGAAATGTCTATTTAGGTCTTCTGCCCATTTTTTAACTGGATTGTTTGTCTTTTTGATATTCAACTCCAAGAGCTGTTTGTATATTTTGGAGATTAATCCTTTGTCTGTTGTTTCATTTGCAAATATTTCCTCCCATTCTGAGGGCTGTCTTTTTGTCTTGTTTATGGTTTCCTTTGGTGTGCAAAAGCTTTTAAGTTTAATTAAGTCCCATTTGTTTATTTTTGTTTTTATTTCTGTTACTCTAGGAGGTGGGTCAAAAAAGATCTTGCTGTGGTTTACTGCAAAGAGTGTTTTTCCTATGTTTTCCTCTAAAAGTTTTATAGTGTCTGGTCTTACATTTAAGTCTTTAATCCATTTGGAGTTTATTTTTGTGTATGGTGTTAGGGAGTGCTCTAATTTCATTCTTTTACCCATAGCCATCCAGTTTTCCTAGCGCCACTTATTCAAGAGGCTGTCTTTTCTCCACTGTATGTTCTTGCCTCCTTTGTCATAAATTAGGTGCCCATATGTGTGTGGGTTTATCTCTGGGCATTCTATCCTGTACCATTGATCTATATTTATGTTTTTGTGCCAGTACCATACTGTCTTGATTACTGTAGCTTTGTGGTATAGTTTGAAGTCAGGGAGCCTGATCCCTCCAACTCCGTTTTTCTTTCTCAAGATTGCTTTGGCTATTCGGGGTCTTTTGTGTTTCTGTATGAATTGTAAAATTTTTTGTTCTAATTCTGTGAATAATGCCATTGGTAGTTTTATAGGGATTGCACTGAATCTGTAGATTGCTTTGTGTAGTATAGTCATTTTCACAATATTGATTCTTCCAATCCAAGAATATGGTATATTTCTCCATCTGTTTATGTCATCTTTGATTTCTGTCATCAGTATTTTATACTTTTCTGAGTACATATCTTTCGCCTCCTTAAGCAGGTTTATTCCTAGGTATTTTATTCTTTTTGTTGCAGTGGTAAATGGGAGTGTTTCCTTAATTTCTCTTTCTGATTTTTCATTGTTGGTGTATAAGAATGCCAGAGATTTCTGTGCATTAAGTTTGTATCCTGCAACCTTACCATATTCATTGATTAGTTCTAGTAGTTTTCTGGTGGCATCTTTAGGATTTTCTATGTATAGTATCATGTCATCTGGAAACAGTGACAGTTTTACTTCTTCACCCATTTGTATTCCTTTTATTTCTTTTTCTTCTCTGATTGCTGTTGCTAGGACTTCCAAAATTATGTTGAATAAGAGTGGCCCTGCTGTCTTAGTTACTATAAATATCAACTAGAATGAAGTTTGACTTATACTATAGAAAACTCCAAAAATAATGGTTTAATTAAGATACAATTTTATCTCTCTTTTAGTCTAGGACTCCATAGTCATCAGGGATCCAGTTTCCACCTTCTTAGTTGTAGCTTCCATCTTCAAATTTATCTTAAGATTCAAGATTGCTGCTGGAGCTTTAGCCTTCACAAACTCATTCCAAGCAGCAGGAAGGAAGAATCGTGGAAGAATAAAAAGTGTGCACCTCCACTTACACTTCATTAGCCATAACTTAGTTATCTGGTCTCATTAATAGTAGCAAAGGATACTGGGAAACACTTTTTTTGGTTGGGTACATTGATGACCTGAATAACATCAGGGCTATTTTATTAAGGAAGAAGAGCATGGTGGACTTTAGCAGTCTCTGCTTTAGTCTCCCGACCACAGGTGTGTCCAACCGTCAACAGCAGTGGCTCTGAACTTTCATTATGGTACCTGACCCATAGAGGACTGGCCTGCCATCTGGTGGCAGGTTGGTTACATTGGATTCCTTTCATTGTGCAAGTGGCATAGATTTGCCCTCACTGCAATAGACATTTATTCTAGCTATGGTTTTGCATTCTCTCCTGGCCATGCTTTTGCCAGCAACATCATTAGCGGATTTACTGAATGTCTTATTCATAACCATGGTAGTCCAAATAGCATTGCTGCTGACCAGAGACGTTTTTCAGCGAAAGAAGTAAAGAAATTGGCGGATGAGTATGAGATTCACAGGTGCTGCCACAAACTCTTATCACCAGAATCATCTGGCTTTATGGGTTGGTGACATGGCCTACTGGTACTTGGTTAGTATTGGCTAGAAGACAACTTTGTACAAATCTTAAGTGCTGGCCCAAGTTGGCATATGCTCTGATTCAGCAACCGATGCAAGTTGATGTTTCTCTCTTTTCTAGCATCCATGGGTCAGGGAATCTTAGGCTGGATCACTTAAAAATTTTTTGCACCCCTTTCCCAAGGCCTTGGGCTCTGCTAGTTTAGAGGTCTTGGTATGCAAAGGAAGAATGTTTCCACCAGAGCACCACCGAGGTCCCATTGATTTGGAAATTGAGACTGACATCTGGCGGTTTCAGACTCTTCATGCCCTGGATGAACAGGGAACAAACGGTGGGTGGGTGGGGTGCTTTTGTGTTGACTAGAGCGACTGATTCTGGTTATCAAGGGGGGACATATATTTGCCGCTGCACCGTGGGAACAGGGGGAAGAAGTGTGTCTCTGGATCCCATGAAACCCTCTGGGGTGTCTTCTAGTTCCATGGCCAATGGTTAAAAATTAATGGAAGATGACAGCAACCCAGTGTGAGTAGGACAACCCTACTCAGCTTCCTCCTGAATGAAGCTCAGGTGATCCCACCAGGTAAAAACCTTTGACCACATGAAGTGCTTGCTGAAGGCAAAGGAAAAATGGAATGGATAGTAGAGGAAGGATGTTATAAATGCCTCATGACCAGTAACAGAAATGAGACTTATATCACTTATGTAAATATTCTTCCTTCCTTGCTACGCCATGCATATATTTAGTGATGGTGCTAATTGTCTCTCTTTCTTCTTCTACCATTTTGTATAGGGTCAAATGTTAGTGGTAAACTGTACAGTTCAGTGCATAGATTATAGAATATGGAATATTGTGGGATTGAGGTTCGAGAAATGAACATACTCAAGCTCCCCGGAGTGGGAGCTGGGTGCAGTTACTGCTGGGACGTTGGACTTTTTTTTCCTAAGGAAAGGATAAGAATGTTCTTTTTTGAGATACCTTTGCATTAATTTGGGCAGTAACATGCTGTGGTTGTTTTATGGACGTTTCAGCATGGAAAGTAGGGTGGAAATGGATGTTGAGGAACTAAGGAGTGAACTGTGGCAAATACTGAAGACCGACCCTGCTCAGCATCTCTTCATAATGACTTCTACTGTAGAGGCTGGAAGGCTAGAAAAGACATTACCAGGCTCTCTTGCAGCTAGTATTTCCATATGTCACCTGGCTTCTGCCAGGAAGATGCAGACAAACCAGAAATGGAAAGTAGAATTGATCACTGGGAGGAGGTAGACACATGGCTCTTCTGGGTGTACTGCAGTGGAGGCATTTCAGTTCTTCCGAGGCAGGTGTGGAGGAAGCCCTAGGGCCAGTCCAGTTCCCACCTTCTCGGTGCTAACAGGAGTGTCAGCTGCTTCCCACCTTGGCAGCTTTCCTGACTGTGACTAGGGCAGTGAGATTCTTGAGTCAGCAGTGGTAGCAGTGGTGGCAGAAGCTCCCCTGAAGGGCTAGTTTTGCAATGAGGTTTGGGGATTATTCCTGGAATAGAGTCTGCTTCTCAGCCCTTCTAACGAGTTTGAAACCAGCCTAATCACCTTAGTTAACCTAAAAATAGTCCCCATGCTCCAAACATCCCAGGGGAGCTCCCAGGCCAGTCCTTTCCCTACTCAGAGCCCAGGGACAGAGGAGTGAGGGCAGAGCTGGTGGGGGAGAAACAACTTCTTCTGGAACTCTCTGCACAGTGGCCTACTCTGGGTAGCACCAGGCACTTGCAGATTAATTTTTTTTTCTTTTTTTGGGAGTCAGGAGGGTGGGAGATAAAATCAAATAAGGAGATGTACGAAGCTGTGTGGGAAAGGGGACCCAGGAGTCTTGCATTGAAATAATGACAAGGGGAGGCATGATGGATTAGCATCAAGGCCTTTCAGGGGAAGATGGGTATTTGATTCTAATTAGAGCCTCTCTTTTGCATTTTATTTAGACTCTTAGGCAGTGTATTCATTTCCTAGGGCTGCTGTAACAAATTACCACAAACTTGGTGGCTTAATACAACAAGAATTTATTATCTCATAGTTCTGGAACCTGGAAGTCTGCAATCAAGGTGCCGGCAGGACCATGCTCCCTATGAAACCTGTAGGGGAAAATCCTTTCTTGCAGATTAATTTTTAACATGATCCAGGGGAGTCCAAAGGGCTGAGTTCCCACCTCTGAGATCATGAGATCCTATTCCCTTCCAGGGGTCTCTGGCCCGTGGGGGAGGCAGCAGGAGAGCTGGACCCAAAGGTGCACCCTCTGTGGCAACCCTCTGTGCATCTCTGACCAAGGTGAGCAAGGATATGTCTGCGGTGTCTCCCTCCCCTCACAGGTCATGGCTGCAAGGACACAGGGGAGGAGGGGGAGGAGTCTGTCTGCCTGGGGGTGGGGGCAGCAGGAAAAGCCCCAGAGAGGAGGTGATACTGCAGCTGGATCTTGAAGGACAAGTAGTTCACCAGTGAGTTGAGTAGGGAAGGGCATTCCAAGAAGAGGGAACAGCTGGAACAATGGCTCAGAGATGCTGTCCACTTCTGTTTCCCTATAGTGATTAAAGGTAAAATCTTTAAAGTGTCACATGAATGGGGGCTTGTTCTGGGGGCTGCAGAGGTAGATGCGGGGGAGGGTATTCTAGGCCCTGCCAGTCTCAGATAAAACGCATCCCAAGTGATTGACTAGATCGGGCAGCCGTGAAATGGGGGACATCAGAGTTTGACGAGTTCCTGTCAAGTGTGAGGTCTTGCGCTGGGCACTGTGACACACCTGCCATCCTCACAGCCACCCTGTAGGGGAGGACGGCTGCCCATTGTACAGATGAGGACACTGAGGCTCTGAGAGATGAAATCTGTGGCGCAGGGTCCTTCAACAAGCAAGAGAGTGGCAGAACCAAGATCTGACCCAAGATTTTTATGACCCTAAATGCCATCCAGGGAGAGGACAAAAGGTTCAGTAAGACACGTGGCAAAAACGCAGCTGCGTTTTCCTCCTGCCCCTGGGCGGCTCAGTGGAGCTTGGGGCGTTCCTGTAGCAAACCTCGTTCTTCAAAGAGAGGGGGCTTCTGCTCTCCCCGGGGTGGGGCTCTGGGGGTGCAGAGGGCCCCTTTGCTACACAGGGAGACCACGTTCTCCTGGCTTTGCTCCTACTTCTCTTCCGTCTCCATCCTTGGCTTCTTCTCTGCTCAGCCACCAAGCACGGAGGGGTCTCTGCCTCTGTCTACATTCACTCCTCTCCTCTCCCAGGTAATTTCATCCAGGATTATGGCTTGAAATGCCATCGAGAATCATCACTTCCAAACTTACGTGCCTCGTTCTTGGAAATAGTCTTGCTTATCCAGCTGCCCACTTGGCCTCTCCGTTTGGATGTTTATTAGCATCGTAACTCGAGGAGATCTGAAACAAAACTTCTGTCCTCACCCGATCCCCAACCTGTCCCTGCCCCTGCCCTGGTCTGTGCCTCAGTTAAAGGGATGATCAGTTACTCAGGCCGCAAACCTAGAAGTGACCCTCTATGCCTTGCTTTCCTTCATCCCCCATTCGCTCCACCACCAGGCTCTGGCTCTACCTTCAAAATACGTTTTGAATTCAACCACTCCTCCCCATCTTCACTGCTGCAGCCCTGGTCTACGGCACCACCGGTTCACAGCTACACCTCTAATTGGTCTTCCTGCTTCCTCTCTTACTCTCTCTCCCGATTCCATTCTTTAAAAATGGGTCTGCGTGAGCTTTTGAAAACACAAACAACCCCGAAGTTTCCACTAATTGGAATAGAACCCAAAGCCTTCACCATGGCTAATGCAGCCCTGCCCACCTCTCTGGCCTCATGTCCTGTGAGTCTCCATCACCCACTAGCCACATTCAACACACCAAGGACGTTCTCATCATAGGATCTTTGTGCAGGTTGTTCTCTCTCCTGGGTGTCTCTTCCCGAGGGGCCTTCAAACGGCATCTGCTTTGAGAGCCTTTCCTGACTGCATCTCCCCACCACTCTCTCCTGTTACCCCACTCACTTTCCTTCAGAGGGTGCCTCACTACCTGGTAACATTAGCTATGGGCTGACTGTCTAGAATGGCAGATGGATGTCTATCTTATCTCCTGGGCACCTATGGCCTGGCACACTGTAGAGGTTCAAAAAACATGTGAAAGGGAGGGAAGAAGCCCCCCAAAGTACAGTTCAGGGCAAACTCTGGGGCCCCAGAAAAGACCCAAGAGTCCACAGTAGATTTGTCCACCTTGGTTACTTAACCTTATATAACTGCCCATTGGGGCCACCTGGTCTCTGTCTGAAATTCCTTTCTCCCTGCATCCAAGAGTAGTCAGGTTAAAAAAAAAAAAAATAGTCAGGTTAAAGTCCACCCAAGGCAGCCCTTAACCTCCTAATCTGCGTTCACCACAGGCAGATTTAAGGTGACCTCACAGAATTCTCAATATCAATTTCACCTTACACTGGGATAACTAGCAAGGCCAACAGAGAGGGTCCCCAAAGCAAAGAAACTTGTCTCCATAATATAATAATAATGACTACACTTGGCTGAGCTATTATTTTATGCCAAACAAGATATAATGCTTTCCATACATTTTCTCATTCAATCCTCAGAGACACACCTTGAGGCTGTTGTATTCATTAGCTACCGCTGTGTAACAAACCACCTTAACATGGAGCGGTTTAAAGGAACGCCCATTTTACTTGCTCGCAATTTGGTAGGCCAGCAATTTGAACTGGACTCAGCTGGGCCGTTCTTTTGCTGGTCATGCCCGGGGTCACTCACGTGCAATCATCCAAGGGAACAAATGGGTTCAGGAGGTTTAACGTGGCTTTGCTCACATGTCTGGAGGTTGGTGCTGACTGTTGACCGGGTCAGATGTCTCCAGCAGGCCAACTTGGGCTTCTTCCAGGGGATGGCAGAGTTCCAGGACAGCAAGCCCCCGTGTGCAGCATTTTTCAAGCCTTTGCCTGAGTCACGTTTGCTGATGTCCCATTGCCAGAGGAAGTCCCACAGCCAAGCCCAGAGTCAATGTGAGAGGGGACTTACACAAGGAGAGATAACTCATCAGAGGCCATTACTGAACAATCTATCATGGAAGTCAGTATGTTATTATCCATGTTTTATAAGTGAGGAAACGGGGAATCAGAAAGGGTAAGAAACATGCTCCAGGTCACATGGCTACGAAGAGGCAGAGTGGAACGGAAATCATTGGCTCACAAGCCTCAGAATCTCCACGGCTTTGCAAAGGCAATTAAGTCCCCACTGTGAGGAACCAAATTCCCACCAAGGGAAATGATATCAAGCTCATCTTCACCAGCCTCTCAGGTACACTCCTTTTATTACATCCAGTCAAAAGCACATCAGCTGGGACTTTCCCGGTGGCGCAGTGGTTAAGAATCCGCCTGCCAATTCAGGGGACATGTGTTCAAGCCCTGGTCCGGGAAGATCCCACATGCCGTGGAGTAGCTAAGCCCCTGCGTCACAACTACTTAACCTGTGCTCTAGAGCTTGCGAGCCACAACTACTGAGCCCACGTGACACAACTACTGAAGCCGGCGTGCCTAGGGCCCATGCTCTGTCCACAATAAGAGAAGCCACCACAATGAGAAGCCCGCGGACTGCAACAAAGATTAGCCCCGGCTCACTGCAACTACAGAAAGCCCGCGAGCAGCAACGAAGACCCAACGCGGACAAAAATAAAAATAAATAAATAAGATAAATTTATAAGGACTTCCCTGGTTGTGCAGTGGTTAAGAATCTGCCTGCCAATGCAGAGGACCCAGGTTCGAGCCCTGGCCCAGGAAGATCCCACATGCAATGGAGCAACTAAGCCCGTGTGCCACAACTACTGAGCCTGTGCTCTAGAGCCCGCGAGCCACAACTACTGAGCCCGCGTGCCACAACTACAGAAGCCCGTGTGCCTAGAGCCCATGCTCCGCAACAAGAGAAGCCACAGCAATGAGAAGCCCGTGCGCTGTAATGAAGAGTAGCCCCCGCTCGCCGCAACTAGAGAAAGCCTGCACACAACAATGAAGACCCAACACAGCCAAAAATAAATAAATAAAAATAAATGTAAAAAAATTTATAAAACAGAAATCGCATCAGCTTAAGTTACTTCTGCTTCTCAGGCTGCTTATCTGTAAAGTGGGTCTAGTAACAGAGCTCTCTTTTCACAATTTTGTTTATTGTCTGTTCTTGCCCTGCTAGAATGGAAGCCCCTTGAGGGCTGGGATTTTTGTCTGTGCTGTTCACTGCTCTAACCCCAGTGCCTAGAACAGTGCCTGGAATAGCGTAGCTTCTCAATAAATCTTTCTTGAGTGAATAAATGGATGGATGGATGAGTGGGGGTTAGTAGCAGGATAGGTGGGAGAAGATGAGGAAAGGATAGAGCCATGTCTTTGAGAAATCTTAAAAAAAAAAATTGAAAAGCCGCTGGCTTCTCTTCTCTGCCTGGGATGGTTTGCAAACCACCTGCTTGGTCTTCAAGCCTGTGGTGAAGCCCCTCATCCCTCATGCAAAGTCTAATCACGTGGGGCAAGGGGGTCACCTCTTTTCAAGGACGCCCACTGTTTTTGGCTCTGTCTTCCTTAGCGTTCAGTGTTCTCTCCATTCAGCTGGCAGATGAGGAAAGCAAAAACAAGGCTTGCTCAGGGCAGGAACGTGAAAGAGGCTCACATGCCATTGGCTGGAACGTAGTCACATGGCCACACCCAACAGCAAGGGAGGCTGGGAAATGTGTAGTCACGCCTCTGCAGGGAGAGAGGTGACGGCTTTGGGGATCATCTCACCAGTCTCTTCCATGACCATTTCTAGCCCAGAGATTTCGTAACCTTGGAATTTTCCATCTCGTAGCACCCACTTTCCTTACACCACTCTACTTTTTCTTTTCCATACATGTGTCTCCTTCTAACAGAATGTATTCATTTACTGTGTTTCTTATTTATTATTGGCCTCTCCTCACTAGGATGCGGGCTCCACAAGGGTAAAGGTCTTTGGTGTTCTGTTCATCACCGTCTCCTCAGGACCCAGGACAGGGCCTGGCGTGCAGAAGGCACTCGGTATTTATCAAAAGAACGTTGAATGGATGCGAGTGTGGCCCTCTGGCCTGCAGCCTGATCCTGAGAGCACGATAAGCCCTAGAGAGAGGGTAAGTCTCTCCTCTGCCTGCTGGGAAAGCCGCAGTGGGGTCTGGAGAGTGTCCGGACCTGGCTGAGAAAGGGCGCTGTGCCTGAGCCTTCCCAGGTGACTCGCTCTGTGCAGGTCAGCAACCCTCTTCTCGGGCACAGCTCCACACCCAGGATGCCCGGACCCCTGACTCCATTCAGGCCAAGAGGCTTACCTCTCTGGAGAAGCGGCCATTGCGGCCAAGTCACCTGTACTCCGTGCTGTCCTCATGCACAGGGCAGCCTATACCAGTCCATTTTCCCAGACAGAACCTGATTTTTTATGTTTGTTATTAAAAATATTTATTAGTTTATTTTAAATTTTTTATTGTTTTGGCCACACTGGGAGGCTTGTGGGATCTTAGTTCCTTGACCAGGGATTGAACCTGCACCCTCGGCAGTGAAAGTGTGTAGTTCCTGTGAAGTCCCTGGAACCTGGTTTTTAAAATGTAAAACACAGAAGGGAGCTTGGTTTCTCTTTCCCAATTTTGGGGAACAAACACAATGGTCAGGTGGCAACTTCAGAGCATTCGAGCTATAGAGCCATCCAGCTTCTGTAGCCTTCCTGTGCCTCATTTTTGAGAGGAGGAGACAAAGCCCAGAGAGGTAAAGAGACTTGACCAAGGTTACCCAGGGTTCCGGTGACCAAGAACTCCCGGGCAGTGCCCACAGCATGCTCCCAGAGGACAGGTGTCTGGTTCCCCCTCTTGGCTGGTTTCCTTCTCTGGGCAAGACACCAGTGACGGGAAGGGCACAAGGAGACAAGAAGAGATGGCTTGGGGCGGTGGTGAGGGGGGGGATCAGGAGAGACCACCCTGAGCTCCACCTGGAAGCACACAGTGTGATCAGGGACCAAGCAGAGAGGAGGGTAGAGGCAGCAGAGAAGGGTGGTAGCCTGAGGGCTCCGTGAGAGGCTCTGGTCCTGGCTTTGAAGGTGAAGAAAGAACGTCATCCTGACTTGTTGCCTTTGAATCTTTGCAGGATCCCGACCCCCTCCCAACCTCTACGGAAGCTGGCAGCCAGCACTCTCTCCAGGAGCCAGGGCCACCAGCCTTCACAGCCCTGTTGTAGCACAGACACCTCTTGGTGCAGAGGAAGCACCACTGCACAAGCAATCAGGAGACTTGGGCTCCGTCACTTCAAATCATTACTAAGCACCTACTACTTGCCAGGCGCTGTCTTCAGGAGGCAAGGGCTCTGCCTCATGGGGCTTCTATTCTAATAGGGGAGGCTGTTGATGAACAAACACATGCCTGAGATCATTACAGATGATGACAGCAAGCAGGGTAATGGGACAGATGATGGCTGAACAGGTTAGTTTGAGTCGTGAGGAGGGTGGAACCAAGGAGGGCCTCTCTGAAGAGGTGACATTGGAGCTGTGATCTGTATGTGAGAAGGTGGCAGCCGTGTAAAAATCTGAGAGAGGTGTGGTCCCTCCCTGGGAAGTAGCAAGTGCAAAGGTCCTGAGGCAGAAATGAGCTTGTGTTTGGGCAAATATGACCGGCGAGAGGGATAAGAGGAAGAGTATAAAAAGAGTCTCCTTCCCTTTGTCATTATCTCTGTGGGATTTGAGTACATCTTATCTCCTTATTTGACCCCTAAATTTTGGACATCTCTAAGTTTAAACAAACCTTTCTTGGTCCTATTTCCAATTTTTATTTTAACATCTTTCGTACAGAGGACAGGATATTATTAGTCTGAGAGTCAGAAGACCTAAATTATGGCCCCAGAATTTCCAGTAGTGAGCAGTGTGACCTTGGACAAATCCCTTTTCTCATCTTTAAACCAGGAGATTGGACCACAAGCTCCAAAGGCCCTTCTGGCTGAGACATCCCAGCACCGGGAATTCATGTTAACTCTTCTTGATCCTATTTATTTTCAGCCCACATGTGGATCTGCTCAGCATACATCTGCTCCTTCTTCCAGGATCTGCGCGCATTTATTAGATGCTTTTAAACACAAGAGACAACCTGTACAGACATTAGCAGGAGATGGTCGAATATATCATGCAGCTATTAAAAGAAGAATGAGTTACACTGAAATCCCCTGAGCTGGACGGAAACGCACGATGTAAGCGATAAAACTAGCTGTGGGATGTTAGGGAAAGACTCCCGTTTTTGTGAAAACCAAACGACAAAATCTCCGTGTGTGTGTATGTGGGTTTGTTTATGCTCACAAGTCAGGAGAAAGGTGGGAGAGAATAAGCAGCAGCCTGCAACATTAGTTGTCTAGGAGTGTGTGTGTGTGCGCGCGCTTCCTCTAAAGACAGCAGCGTGCTTCCCAGAACCCATCCCACCCTCTGGGCCTGTTTATCAATGGGATTCTGGCAGAGGGTACGTGATGCCGGCCTCCGAGTTTGTGTCCTTTGGAGACTGAGGGAGGTAGAGAGGAATAGGTGCGGGCAGTGTCCACTTTGACCTTGGAATGTCCCTCTCACCTCCTGGCACCTGCGCCTCTACTTCAGCGGCTGCTGAATGACCACAGTCTGAGGCTGGATTTGGTAGCAGGAGATGCACCAGAGCTGTCCAGGGCCTGTGGGATCCGAGATCACAGGCACGATTACCACACGAGAGGCACATGCTCCAGCCTGCTGCTTCCGGCTCCTGCTTTAGGACTTCAGAGGCAGCTTGGGCTGCAAGGGTCTTCCGGGCCCTCCCTGGCCATCCCTCTGACTGCAGACGGATGAAACCAGCCGTCCCTCCAGCCTACCCTGGGAGGCGTGTATGTGGGGAGCTTATTGTTTGAGCTGCTTCCTGGTCATGTAACTCTCCCCTCCAGGGAATCCCTGCAGATGTCTATTTTAAACCTCCCTTGCTGCGGTCGGTGTTCATTTCCTTTGCCTGGGCTCCTCCCCCCAAATAGGAACCCTTCAGCCTGGATGTTGTGGAGCGGCCTCACTCCGGCTTTCTTGTCGGTAAGGAAGCACCCTGCCCCGCATACGGTGCTTGATGCTTTTCAAAGCCTCTCGTGTTGCATCCCACTTGAATGGCCCTTTACAAGAATCCTCTGAGGCAGAAATACCGAGGAGTATTGCCTCCATACTACAGAAGAAATGGGGATGCAGAGCAGTTAGGTGACTTGTCCATGTCCCAGAATGAATAACAGGCGGTTCTGGGTCTTTGACTCTTGAGAGCAGCCTGCTCAGATCCCGATCCATCATCACAGGTGCCCCCTCCACACTGAAGGCATCCTGGGAGATTGGCTTAGTGGCCGACTCCCCAGCTGCGGGGGAGTGGACCAGGGTGGGTTCATGATCTGGGGTGATCACCTAGAGCCTGGGCTGCACTGATCAGCCTTGTGCTCTAGCATTTGAACGACGGCCAGAAACTGAGTGAAGAGGCATGTGGAGTCAGGGTCAGAGCCACGTGCTGCTGGAAGGCAGGGAGGGATGGGCACTGTGAGCTCCATCCATAGAGGGAAAACTGGGAAGGTGTGTGAGGGGCAGCCCGGGTGGAAGACCGGGTGATCTCGGAGAGGGACAGGACCTGGGGGCTTTTGGATCCCATGAGCTGCCTGGATGTCCCCAAGTCAGGCAACCCTGGCAGACCCTGAAGCTTTTCAACAATCCCCCTTTTCCAGAGCTGGGGACCTGATGATAACAGAGACGGCAGGGCCAGGGCTCTCTTAGATGTAAGCGACAGAAGGCCCAACTCACACTGGCTTAAGCAAAAAGTACAGCTTATTGTCTCAAGGCGCTGAAAACTCCGGGGGCAGACCTGGGCAGGTCCAGTGAGATCCAGGGGCTCAAGTGATGCTTCGGGGCTTGTGGCCTGCTCTGCTTTTCCCTGCTGGCCTCTCTCCTCATGGTGGCAAGATAGCTGCCAGCAACACCAACATGACATACTCCCCACCTCTCAGCAACCCCAGCAGAAAGTGAGCATCTCTCTCCCCAAGAGTTTCAACAAAAGTCCCAGAACTAAGTTCCACTGGCTCTGACCATGTCACATGCCCGTTCCAGAACCAGTCTCTGGGGCTAAGGATACAGGATATTCTGATTGGTCAGGCCTGGATCACACGTTCTCCTCTGGAGCCCACGTGTGTGAAGTCAGCTCTGCCCAAAGCCCAGGGACCAAGAGCAGAGAATGATGGTTTCACCAGGAGCATCAGGGCAGTGGGTCTCAAGAAGAGTGTGTTAGTCAAGGTAAGCTACGTGCTGCAATAAACCCCCCAACATGTCAGTGGCTAACACAGTACAATTTCATTTCTTGCTCCCATCGTTAGCAGGGCTGGGGCTCTACTTCCCATATCCATTCAGGGACCCAGGCTGGTGGAGGCTCTGTCATCTTCACCATATAGCTTCCAAGGACACCCTGGGTGATGACATCCAGCCGGCTAGCAGGAGAATAAAGCAAAGGTTACATTTTGTTTGGTCCAGGCCCTGGGAGTGACACTCATCGATTGTATTGACCAGAACTCAGTCACATGACCACGTCTCAGTGCAGGGGAGAATGGGGAGGCAGTCTCTACCATAAAGGGGAGATGGATGAATGCTGGGCAGACAAAAACAAGATCCACCTGAGCTTTCCAAGTCCTTTAGCCTTTGTCAAGGGTTCCCAGCATGCCACAGTACTGGCCCAATCTTCCCGGCTGAGGTCTCCTTTAGGATGGCTTGAACTCCACCTTCCCCCTTAATGCCTCACCTGCCCATCCTCTTTCCCTCTCAAGTTGAGTGATGAGGAGGCTCAGTTATTCTGGAGCAGCTGACAAACCCATATGTGCTTTATGGACAGGAGGCAGTCGAGCAAAGGGAGAGACAGGACAGCTTTGGCTCAGAGACTCGACAGATCTGCGTGTCAACCCCGCGATCCTTTTCGGCTGTCCTTTACTGGTCCTTAAGCCAGCAGCCCCTTCCTCTTCTCCAGAGCCTGTAGCTAAGGGCAGACAGGGACTGGAGGGAGGCTGATCCATCACTCACAAAGGACTGGCATCTCAGCTTTCTGAAGACCTTAGCTGGGAAGACTATGTGTCAACATTGCTGCCAGCAGCAGCTAAACATTCATTCATTCATTCGTTCATTCATTCATTTACCTCTGAAGTGCTTACCGTTTGCCTGGCATTGCGCTGGGTGCTAAGGCGAAAAGGAGACACAAAAGCTTAGGATATTAGATCTAATCTAGTGTTAAGGCGATCAGGCTTATGTCGGTTGAACAACTGGAGATGAAAATAAGACAAGCTGAAGCTGAATCTTCTACCGTGATTTAGAGATGATGCCACCCCACGGCATGAACAAGCAGCATATTTAGTGTCTCAGGGACCAGGCACCTGATCTCCTCGTCCCAGAGCTGTCAGTAAGGGGAGCTCCAGGTAAAATGATAATAATCAACATAATAGCAGCAGCTACAACTATTATGTGCGTCGGGCACTGTGCTAAATAAATTATCCAAGTGCAAAGCTTTCCAAGTCCCAACAACCGTGTAAAATCTAGGCTCACCCACCCCTGTTTTCACAGATGGAAAATCAAGGCTCTAAAAGCCTTCAGAAACCTGCTCCAAGTTATAAAGCCATCAGGTGGCAGCTCTGGGAAGGGCAGTCAGGTCTAGCTGATGCTCAAGCCCGGGTCTGATCGCCTGTGTGTTAAATTAGAGATGGCATCTGTCTGGATGGTCCTCCCGCTGCCCAGACAGCGCACCTGGAGGTGGTTGGTCTCTGCCAGGAGCTGCTCTGTACTGTGAGTGGCAGCCCTTTTCTGGGGCTGGGCTAGACCAGAGAGTGAGAAGGCCCAGTCCTGGGGATTTGGAGCTCAGAGCAGACCCCGGGGACGGAGGCTTCAGTTTCTTCCACTGGCCTCATCTCTTGAGCTGCTGTTTTTCTCCCCAAGAATAGCCATCCATCTGAGCAGGGCGTCTGAGGATAGCTCTCCTTCAGCATCTCCAGGCAGAAACCTGGCAGAAGGAACACTTCTCCACCCACTTGGTTTTCTATCCCATGATGGCTCTTCCATCTGGCTCATTCATTCATGTGTTCATTCAACAAGTTAATATTGAGCCTCAGTGTCTGCCCTGCCATGGTCAGGGTACTGAAGGGGGTGGGGAAATGAAGAAGGGTCAGTATGAGAGACAAGACACTTCCATATAAACAGGAATCCCAGGGGTAACCTGATGAGGACCATGAGAAAAGGATAGGCCACGTCCTGTGTGTTTGAGAGGAGAGATCACCCCCAGATTTGGCAGGAGTTGGGGAGGGGTGTGCATTAAGGAAAGTTCTGAGGAGGTGGGATTTGTGCTGGGCCTTGAAGAGAGGGTAGGATTGGACACGTGCAGCGGTAGGAAAGGACACCTGCCGTAGTGAGAAGAGCAGGGGCACGGCCTGGAGGTGGGAGCACTTGGCCATGCCTGGGGCCTGGGAGCATGTCCACGTGCAGAACAAGTGCACCAGGAATCAGGATGGCATCGGCGGGCCAGCTTTATCCTCTAAGCTGTGAGCCGTGGCGCAGTCACTGCAGTCACAAGCCAGCCCCTCCGGAGTGGGATCAGGAGAGCAGGAAATAAGGCCCCAGAGGTCCCGGGAAGAGGCTGGCCCAGCTGAGACACACTGTCTGAGCTGTCCCCGGCTGTCTGTTGCTCTAGGAAAGCCCTCCATTGACACATTCACACTCCAGAGTTACTTCTCAGGCCTAGTTGACCCAGTGGACCTAAGACACACACAGCATGGGGGCTGGAAGGAAAGTTTAAAGGGCATCTCACCCAGTGTTTAAAACTCGAAAAAGAAAAATCTGTAGGGTCCCATTATTCAACTGGAATCCCATAAACCCCAAAGGGAAAACAGAGAAGATGTTCCAGTTAAAGCAGGTGGGGGGCGGCCTCCCCATTCTGTCTCCCCATCACTCCCACAGCAGCTCCTGGGGCACCCCTGGGAAATCTAGGACTGGGAGAACGCTCCCATTTTTATTTTGCAGGTGGGGAATCTGGTGCTGGAAAAGAGGCACAGGGACACCAGATGGCTTGCCCAATGCTTCAGGGATCTTCTTCAGCTTGTGTCTAAGATCGGGGGAGAAAGGCAGTCAGTGCATAGGTGGAGGGGGTCTGGTTTTCCAGGATGCATCTTCCTCCTTTGGTAACAACGATGCTTGGGGCCTGCTGGCTGGGGCTGCCCTCAACACCCAGTCTGTAGCCTGGTGGCAGTTGGCACTGTGCTGGCTCCCCTGTGGCTTATCTCATCCTCAACCCACTGTGGGAGGGAAGGTGGACCAGCTCCTTCCTCCATCACACACATTGAGAATAGAGATGTGGGAGTTAGGATTAGTGGTTAGGATTCCGGGCTTTCACTGCCCTGGCCCTGGTCAGGGAGCTGAGATCCCGCAAGCTGCACAGCGTGGCCAAAAGAGAGAGGAGAGAGAGCGAGAGAGAGCGAGAGAGAGCGAGAGAGAGAGAGAAAACAACTTATAATCACCGTTGCCAGGGAGAGTGGAGTGGACGTGGCGGGGAGGCACACTGAAAACCCTAATGGTTGCTCTTCACATGTGCTGGGCATTTTATTATCTGCCAAAGCTTTTTCACAGACATGATTCTATTTAATTCTTATAGTCAGCCTGTCAGGTAGATATTAGCCCCCTCCCATTTTACCAGTGATAAAGGTGAGGCTCAGAGAGGCTGAGTGAGTTGCCCAACATCATACAGCTGGTAAGGAGACAGGGACAGTCCCTTCACTCTGGTCTTCTAACTCCAGGTCTAGCGAACATACTGTGAGCAAGGAAAGGAAGGAGGCAGTTCTGTGTGTGTGTGTGTGTGTGTGTCTATGTTTTGGGAGGCTGCCAGAGAAGAGTGGAGGAGCAGAGGCTAAGGCTGGGAGCGTGCTTGTGAATTATTATATTGTAAGTGTTCCTTTAATTATATGCATTTCACTTGAGAATATAAGAGCCACAGGGAAGGGACCCCTGGACTGCTAGGACCTAGCTTAGTGCCTGTCCCAAGGCAGGCATTTAGTAAATTTCTGCTGCAAGCATCTGATTAAAGAGGGTGTGCTTGTGACCTTGTTTCTGGGTGAGGTTGTCTCCAACCCCAGAGGCTGCCTTGCAGCCCATCCTCCTCTCCCGGGGCTGACATCTTCCCACTTCCTTCTCTCCTTCTGTATATGGGGAGAAACACCAACAAATCCCCTGGCAATGCGTAAGAGGGAAGCAATGAACATGCAGGGCATCCCTGTCACCCCCAAAACATGTGAAGTCAAGCCCAGATTTCCCCTTCAGAGTTCCCCCCCGCCCCGATCCTGCCTGGGTTCCTCCAGGGTGAAGCGGCAGTGGTACCCTCCGTTCCAGCAGCTCCAGGAAACAGAACAATCCTGATTGCTGGTGATTGCAGAGGCCACTCGTCTGGGCTCTGGACAACTCTGGGATCAGTGCCCAGCTCAGCACAGAAATAAAGAAGATATCCAAGCTCAGGACTCCTGCTGTTATAATGGTCTGGACAGATCTCTCCAGCTCCTCTGAAAGCAAATTGCATTGCCCACCCCTCTCCCTTACATCCTTGAGGAGACCCAGCAAATACCACCTGCTTTGACATACATACACATGAATCTTCTCAAAGATACACGGCTGATGAGAAGGCTCCAGCCCAGTGCCCCCTCCCTGCCAAATGTCCCAGAGACACTTGTGTTTGGTGCCCAGGCAGAGAGACATTGCGGGACGCCGAGAAAGACAGCTGACACCCCTTCCGGGCTTGGGACAGGTGACGTGCAGGCGAGGCACCTGCTACTGTCTCCTTTTCCGACATGAAGGGAACAGCTTCCTGGCAGCAGCCCCTTCGTCCCCCACTATCCTGAGAGTTGGCTCCAGCTGCTAAAGGGGATACTTCCTGGGGTCTTCTCCTGCCCTTTAAGGTTCTGATGATAATCTTTTCACCCCCAGCAGGCCTGGCATCAAACACAACACAGGAGTGGTGACAGGCTGAAAAAGCAGGAACACTTTATTTCGTGATCATTTGGTGACACATAGATCTTTGGGCTTTTAGTGGCCTTGCTGAGAGACACGTGGGCAGGGGCCCGCTGTCTCTGTTGGGTTACCGCCTCCTCCTGCCTCATCCTGCTATGAGAATCCAGCTGCTGTCAGGACCCTCGTGCTCTGACAAGCCTCAACTTGGGGGCATCCCTCCTGTGTCCATTTTCTGGGTAGTCAGTGTGCTCAAGCACTGCCAGAGGTCCTCCTTCCCTCCTCTGGAGGCCTCGTCTTGGTCCTGGTTGTGGGGCACCTAGGGGGGAAGCACACACTTCGGTATGCAGAAAGATGGGGGGGTGAGGAGTCCTGTGGGGGGTGCCAGGTGCCAGGGCACAGGCTTGGACAGCCATCTGGTGCAGAGAGCTGTTACCTGGCCTAGCCTGTGGTTGGGGTTGGTGGGAACATCCCAGTCTTCTCCAGAGCCAGAGCAGTGAAGTCCCAGAAGTCCTTCAAGGGGTAGAGAGGCCAGGTATAGAGAAGTCTTCCTTGTGTGTACGGCAGCAGACTCAGTTGCCACTTTGGGCCTGGCCTCAGTTCTCCAGGGCTACTCACTCTTCCCCCTACAAGAATGCCTCCCCAGGGTTGGTCTCATCCCAGGGAGGAAGGCTAGCTTGGTCAAGGGCAGGACCACTGCCTCCACCTGGCCAAGATCCAAGGCCACCCTCCTGGATTTCTGGAAACGTCTCCCCCCCCTTCTCTTGAGAGGATGTTTGGGGAGGGAGGGCGTGGTCTATGGGTAAAGAGACTTGGTGGGAAGCGTAGGGGGCAAATCCACAGTGGAGGGCTCCGGGAGACTCAGGTTGGGGGAGAGGTGAGCACTGAATTCTGCTGCTCCCGCATCTGGTTCCCCAACACAAGGGCGTGTCAGGCGTCACCGTGAGCCAGGATGAGGCTCGCGCCGACAACAGAGACCACGAGGGAGGCAAGGGCCGGGGTGCCAGGGGGAGCCGTAGAGGGCAGGGCCGGGGTTAGAGGCTGTAAGTCAGGCCGGCCGGGTCTGGGGCCGCAAGTCCTGTCCCTTCGGCTCTCAGCGCGCCTGGCCCGCCCGCTCCCGGTGGCCGGCCTTCCAGCGGCGAGGCTGCGAGGGCGGCGGAGGCGCCGGGGCGCCCCGCAGGCTGCACGTCCTCAGCTCCCGGGCCAGGCTGAGCACCTCCGGCCGCTCGCTCTGGGGGGCTCCTTCCTCGAGCTCCTCCGCCTCCTCGTCCTGGTCCTCGTCCTCCTCCTGGATGCTGCTGAGGCGCGGCGCCCCGCGGCCGCGCTCGGCGGCCGGCGGCCGGTAGGCGCACTTGGCGTTGAGCAGCCGGCGCAGCGGGGCGCGGGGCACCGAGGCGGCGGCGCCCCCCGCGAGGAGGTGCTGCTGGCGCACGTGGCGCGCGTCGCTCTGGCGCTGCAGGCGCTTGAAGTCGCTGAAAGCCGCCAGCGCGGTCTGGCGGAGCAGGCGGGCCAGGGCGCGCGCCTTGTGCGCCCGCGCCAGCAGCACGGCGTGGCAGCGCAGCACCACGGCCTTGTGGCGCGCCTGGTGGCGGTAGACCCAGGCGAAGACGCGCGGGTGGCGCCCGTCCGCCGTGCAGTAGGTGATGCGCGGCAGCAGGTAGGCGTGCGCCGGTCTGCGGCCCCCCGAGCCACCAGAGCCGCTGCGCTCGCACGGCTGCATGCGGATGCCGTGCGGCCCTAGCGTCAGCTTCATCTTGGTGCCCCCGCCCGGCCCGCAGCGCGCCCAGATCTTGCCCACGGCGTCGTCGGTGCAGCCGTCGCCCTTGGCGTGCAGGGTGACGGCGTTGCCCAGGTACCACACGGTGTAGGTCGGGTCCTCCTTGTTGAGCTCCACTTTCTGGCGCCGGCTGCGGAACACGCGACCCAGGCGCTCCAGCGGCCAGTCGGGCAGCAGGTCCGGGCAGGAGCGCAGGAAGCTGGAGAGCAGCGACGTGTAGGCGAGCCCCGGGCTCAGGCTCTTCGCCTTGCACTTGGCCTCGTCCTCCACTAGCACGAATTTGTTACGTCTCCAGGGCAGCATCGCGGCGGCGGCCAGAGGGGCTGGGGACGCCGCGAGCTCACGGGCGTCCTGCCCGGCGGCCGGGGGGAAGGGAGGGCGCGCAGAAGCCCGCGGCCCCGGGCTTTCGAGAAGCTGGGCGGCGCCGGAGACAGTCGGTGCCCAGAGATGCCCAGTGCCAGGCAGGGCTAGCTAGCTTCGCAGATGCCCGGTGCCCAGCCGGGCTGGCAGCCGAGATGCCCGGGCGGCGGCCGAGCGTCCGGGAACAGCGTCCCCCGGGAGTCGCTCCAGCCGTCCGGGAAGCAAGGAGGGGCAGGGGCTGGGCGGGGAGGAGACGCCCCTCAGGCACGAATAGGGAGGATCCCACGGCCCCCGCCGCCCAAACTGCGGCGGCAGGGAGGTCGCCGGAGCCGGGGCTGGCGGCTGGCTGCTCGGAGGGGTAGACCGAGAGAGCGCGACTGCGGTGGGAACTCCTTCACGCGTCGCGGCTCCACCTCCCCGGGCTGCCTACATCACCGGGCGGGACCGCTAGCTCTCTTGTCCCCTCCTCTCGCCCTCCTCTCTCTCCTCCCCCACGCAGGCTAGCAGTGCTCTTCGCCCGAGACCCAGCAGAGGCGCGGTGGATCGGGTTTAATCATTATCGTCGGAGGGGAAGGGGTGGAGGTAGGAATCTCCTGGAATCCACCGGAGGGCTTTGCCAACGCAAGTTTCTCAGGTCTCACCGGTGGTCTCTAAGCTCCTCCTGGAGCGTTCGGTATCCCCCTCCTCTTTCTAGGATTCCCATTGCCCCTCACATCCCTACCCGCATCTCTGAGGGTGAGTTCGGGTGGGTTCCTGATGGGCCGGCCTGGCTCACTTTGCCTCTTGTCTGCGCAGCAGAAAGCCAGATGAGGCGGCCGAGCAGTGCAATGGAAAAGTACTGTCGCTTGGTGAAGCTTTCTCCCAGGTTCTTCCAAGGTCGTGGGCCAGGCTCCTGCCCCTGAGCTGGGAGACCAGTCACAGCTCCAGCAGCCGGTAGTGGCTCTCGCCTGGACTAAAGCCGGGAGGATACTCTCGGAGGGTCGGGAACCTTCCAGAGTGGTCCTGGGTCTGTGGGAATTGCAGATCAAAAGCTCCTTTGGCCAAAGGGCAGCCTCTGACTCTCCCGGGATTAACTAGATACCACTACCGTTTGTGATCACCTCTCCTCCTCCCGGCCGCCACCTCCGGGGGTTTGCATTCATTATGTCATTATCGCAGGACTACCCAGGCTCTCAGTTAAGCGACTTGCCCAAGGTCACAAGGCTGACAGGAGGTGGAACTGGGGCTCCACTCAGGCTCGGGTGACCCACGACAGGGCCCTCACTCTTCTGTGAGTCCACCGTATGCTGCATATGGATGGGGCGTTTTCCACCCTCCCCTGAGACCTTCCAGTGGGGCCTCTTACTAGGGAGGGGTCCTAGTGTACTGGCAAAGAGATACTTGTCCCTGGGTATGGGGACACATCTGCCCCTTTCAGGATTTGTTAAATCACAAGCTCCCGAGACTCTCAGGACTGCTCTGATTGGGGCCCAGGAGTCTCCTACAGAGTCAACACCCAAGCCCTTTCCGTGGCTTCAGAACAGGCCATTCGGGGAGTCTTCCAGGTCAGGAATGAGCCCAGAGGCTTGGGCTAGGCCAGGCCAAGCCAGGTGACCTCCCAGAGTGGTGACAGCCTGGCCACATTCGCCCCAGGCCAGAATCTCTGGTCGGGGGGGTGGGGGTGGGGGGATAAAAGCACCCCTCCCCCTCACAAGGCTGCCTCACTGAGTGCTCCTAAAATGACATGCAAATAAAGAATAGGAAATTACCTGGAACTGCAGAATCTTAGCTGCAGTAGGGGCCTCAGAGATTACCTGGTCCACTGCAGCCTCATTTTATTTTATTTTTAAGGTGGAAATGTCTTTATGGCTTGTTGCTGATTATAAAAGTAATACATGCTTGTGGTAAAAAAAAATCACTCCAGAAGGACATGGAGGTCTTCTACTGTCCCCACGCCATAGCCATGGCCTTATTTCTCCATAAGAGGACAGGCTCTGAGAGGCACAAGGATCCACCCACTGGACCTCACTGCCTCGGGGTCCTCTTCCCCACAAGCATCAGGAGGCTGGTGGGAGCAGCCAGTAGCAAAGTTTCCGCTTGCAAGGCTGAGATATCTCCAAGCTTTTGGGAAGGCGTAGCCTCCTGGGGTTGCTAGAGTTAATGTATCATGACACGGGAAGCCCAGTTAAGTTTGAATTTCAGCTAAATGACCATTTCTTTAGTATAAGCGTGTCCCAAGCATTGCCTGCCCGTAACTAAGCCTCCTGCCTCTCAGAGAACAGGAAGGGGTGGGGCGCTGCACTTGGGAGCCTAGTGTAGGCTCGCTCACCTAGTCCTGCTTCTGTTCTGTTCCCACTGCTTTTGGAATATCCTGGCGGGGGGTGGGTGTGGGGAGGGTTACCCGGGACTGTGTTGAGATCACAGTGTGCAAGGGTATGTTTTGTTTGTTTGTTTGTTTTTAATTTTTATTTTTGGCCATGCGGCATATGGGATCTTAGTTCCCTGACTAAGGGGTACCTGTGCCCCTGCAGTGGAAGTGCAGAGTCTTAACCACCGGACCACCAGGGAAGTCCTGCAAGGGTGTGTTTATGTTAAGTCCTCTGGACCACAAAGCAGCATTTGACATCGTTAGCCATTTTGTTACCTTGTGGACAACTCACCTTGGCCTCCGTTGCAGGGATTTCCTCCCTCTGGCACCGGCTCTGGGCCACTCCTCCCTTCAGGGGCTCCTCCTGCCACCCTCAGGCCTGGTGTCCTGCCTTCGGCTCCTCTTCCTCTAAACTTGTTCCTTGGAAGGGTTCAGCTGCCCTAGAGCTCCCACCGTCCTTTCTATTCAGAAGACCGGAGAGGCCGGCCTGGTCCCATTCATCCAGGCAGAGCTCAAGGCTGTCCCCTCCCTTAAGTCTTCCTTCCCTTCTCTCCCGTCCATGGTAGGAGCTCCCAGCTTTGTACCAGAGCAGTATCATCACTGCTCCATAGACTGGCATGTAGTTGGATTTTTTTTCTTTTTTCAATTTAATTTTTAGCTCTAGCATATTTATACTGGTGTTAGTTGAAAAAGTCATATAACTGCCTTATAGTAGACTTGTAATTAAAAAATCAGTCCCCTACCCCATCCTTTCCCCAGTCTCAAGTCTCACTTCCAAAGACAACCCCTCTTTCATGCATTTTAGATGGCACTTCTGTCATATGCCTCCTTATTTATTTTTCTGTATGTGGGCCTCTCACTGTTGTGGCCTCTCCCATTGCGGAGCACAGGCTCTGGATGCGCAGGCTCAGCGGCCATGTGGGATCTTTCCGGACTGGGGCACGAACCCGTGTCCCCTGCATCGGCAGGCGGACTCTCAACCACTGCACCACCAGAGAAGCCCCCTCCTTATTTTTAAATAACACACCTAATTCAGATTTTCCACTTTCTGAAACTTTATCTATTGCCTCTCTTCTATGGAAGGTGAGGATTTAATGCCCTTTCATCTACCCGCATCCCACACATTATTTTCCCTTCCTTCCTCTCAGTTTAGTTCTATCATTTTGTTGCTGTGGCATCAGTATTCAGTGTTCAAGTATTATGACTATGTAACTATTGTTCATAGCTGAGCCTTGAAGTGTGTTATGATTTCATTTTTCCTTCCTGGACAACATTTTTACTTTTCTAGAGGTATTTAATCACCTTATTAAAAAACAAAAGCAAAACAAAACAAAAAAAACTTCCTTATGTACTGATCACTAATTCATCCCCCAACTGTCCAGCGGTACCGTAAAATGTCCCTCTACCTGGTTGAACACACCAGGTGGTCCTTCAGGTCTCTGTGTTTCTTAGAGACACCCCTCCTGAGGCGTCCTCCCTGGGCTCCAACCCGGACCGCTTACCCTACAGACCTGTAGAGCCATTGTCCTGGGACCTTGTTTTACTACCACCCTGGAAATTTCCTTTGATTCTTTCCTGTGTTGGATCCTGTTTTCTGGTTCCCTTGCTTTCTGCCTTCCCCCCCACCCCCGCTCCCAAACAGGGTTTATTTCCTTGTTTTGGTAGAGCATGCATTCTAGTAGCTTTGATTGCTGGTTCTGCTGGGTGTAGAGTTCTAGATTGGAAATAAATTTCCCTCAGGATTTTGAGGAGTTGATCCATGGTTGCTGGTTGAAAAGTCAAGCGACATTCTGATACCCGATCCTGTGCGTGTGTGACTTGAGCTTTCTCTCTGACAGTTTTTAGGATCTCTCAGAGGTCTAAAGTTTCAAATGATGTGCATTTACTACGGGCACGTCTTGGTGAACCTTTCAATCTGGAAATCAATCTCCTAATCTGAAAATCAATTTTGGGGACACTTCTTTTTGCTGATTCCCTCCATTTCATTTCTGTTTTTGTTTTTTTCTATTTTAGTTGGATGTTGGGCCTCTTGGATTGATTCTCTAATTTTTCAAAATGTTCTTTCCAATTTTCCATTTTAAAAAATGTTTGTTCTATTTTCTGGGACATTACCTCGACTTTATCTTCCAACTTTTCTATTTTTTTTTTTTTTAATGTCTCTTCTCATAATTTTTCACTTCTAAGAGCAATTTCTTCTTCTTTTTCATAGCATCCTATTCTTGTTCATGGATATATTATCTCCTGTTCCTCTCAAAATATTAATTATATTTGCTTCAAATTTTTTTAAAATTTTAATTGTGGTGAAATACACATAACACTTAACGATCTTAACCATTCTTAAGTGTACAGTTCAGTATTGTTAAGTATATTCACATTGTTGGGCAACCGATCTTTAGAACTTTTCATCTTGCAAAATCAAAACTTTGCACTAACAAAACAACTCTCCATTTCTCCCCCGGTCCCCACCACCCCCACCCCCAGCCCCTGGCAACCATCATTCAACCCTCTGTCTCTATGAATCTGAGTACTCTAGGTACATTATATAAGTGGAATCTCACAGTATTTGTCTTTTTGTGACTGGTTTACTTCACTTAGCATAATGTCTTCAATGTTCACCCATGTTGTAGCATGTGTCAGTATTTCCATCATTTTTAAGGCTGAACAATAATCCACTGTATGTATATAACATATTTTGTTTAGCCATTCATCCACGGATGGACACTTGGGCTGCTTCCACCTTTTGGTTATTGTGAATAATGTCGCCATGGACATGGGTGTATAAATATTTCTTGGAGACCCTGCTTTCAATTCTTTTGGGTGTATAACCAGAAGTGGAATTGCTTGATCATATGGTAATTCTATTTAAAAAAAAATAAATTTATTTATTTATTTATTTTGGGGTGGGTCTGCATTGGGTCTTCGTTGCTGTGTGTGGGCTTTCTCCAGCTGTGGCGAGCAGGGGCTACTCTTCGTGGAGGTGCGGGGGCTTCTCATTGCAATGGCTTCTCTTGTTGCGGAGCACGGGCTCTAGGCATGCGGGCTTCAGTAGTTGTGTTACGTGGGCTCAGTAGTTGTGGCTTGCAGGCTCTAGAGCACAGGCTCAGTAGTTGTGGCGCATGGGCTTAGTTGCTCCGTGGCATGTGGGATCTTCCCAGACCAGGGCTCGAACCCATGTCCCCTGCACTGGCAGGAGGATTCTTAACCACTGTGCCACCAGGGAATTCCCTCTCATTGTGGTTTTGATTTGCATTTCCCTAATTAGTGATGTTGAGTATTTCTTCATGTGCTTGTTGGCTATTTGTATATTTTCTTTAGAGAGATGGCTATTCAAATTTATTTGTTGTTGTTGTATCATAGGAGGTCTTTATAGATTCTGGATATTAACCCCTTATTAGATATATGATTTGCAAATATTTTGTCCTGTTCCTTAGGTTGCTTTTTAATTCTGTTGATCATGCATTTTGATGCACAGAAATTTTAAATTCTGATCCACTTTGTCTCTTTTTACTTTTGTTGCCCGTGCTTTGGTGTCATATCCAAGAAATCACTGCCAAATCCAATGTCATGCAGCTTTCCCTCATGTCTTCTTCTAAGAGTTTATAGTTTTAGGTCTTATTTTTAAGTCTTTGATCCATTTTTGAGTTCATTTTGGTATATGATGTAAGGCAAGGGCCCAACATCATTCTTTTGCACGTTGATATCTAGTTTTCCTAACGCCATTTGTTGAAATGACTGTTCTTTCCCCATTGATTGGTTTTGGCACCCTTGTTGAAAATCATGTGACCATGTATGCAAGCATTTGTTTCCATCTCTATTCTAGTCCATTGGTCTATATGTCTGTCTTTATGCCAGTACCACACTGTTTTGATTACTATAGCTTTGTAATAAGTTTTGAAATCAGGAAGTGTGAGACCTCCAACTTTATTCTTTTTCAGGGTCCCCTGAGATTCCATATGAATTTTAGGATTGATTTTTCTTTTTCTGAAAAAAGAATACCATTGGGATTTTGGTAGGATTCGCATTAAATCTGTAAATTGCTTTGGGTAGCATTGGCATCTTAACAATATGAAGTCTTCCAATCCATGAACACGAATGTCTCGCCACTTATTTGTGTTGTCTTTAATTTTTTTCAGGAACATTTTGTAGTTTTCAGTGTTCAAGTCTTTCCCCTCCTTGGTGAAGTTTATTCCTAAGTATTTTATTCTTTTTGATGCTATTGTAAATGGAATTTTTTTCTTAATTTCCTTTTCAGAAATTGTTCATGGCTAGTGAATAAAATGCAACTGAGTTTTGTGTGTTGATTTTGTATCTGGTCATTTTGCTGAATTTATTTATTCTAAGGTTTTTGTGGAATCTTTAGGGTTTTCTAATGATAGTTGTTTTTTGTTGTTGTTTTTATTTCTTTGGTGGTTTTTTTTTTGCATTGGGTCTTTGTTGCTGCGTGTGGGCTTTAGTTGTGGCCGGCGGGGGCTACCCTTTGCTGCAGTGCGTGGGCTTCTCACTGCGGTGGCCTCTCTTGTTGCAGAGCATGGGCTCTCAGCGTGCGAGCTCAGTAGTTGTGGCTCGCAGGCTCCAGAGCGCAGGCTCAGCAGCTGTGGCGCACGGGCCCATTTGCTCCATGGCATGTGGGATCTTCCAGGACCAGGGCTTGAACCCGTGTCCCCTGCATTGGCAGGCGGACTCTCAACCAGTGCGCCACCAGAAAAGTCCATGACAGTTGTTTTTGAAAGTTTTTTTTTCAGTTTCATGCATTGCTCTTCTCCCTGAGTTCTTTCTCCCTGTTTAAAAAAAAAAAAAAAAAATTAAAAGATGTACATCTCTGACTGTCATGCTTACAGCTTTCCTCTAATGTCTGGTAATCACTATCATCTAGCCCTATCTGAGAGGCACAAACACTGATTGGAAACTCTGTGTATGGGAGGTGCAGGGGGATGAACAGGACTTGTCATATATGGGCCTCCTTATCTGATGACACACACAGCCAGGTTACAAAGAAACCCTGGCAAAGACTCTCTCCTTGACCAAACTTGGCTCAGGCTCCTCTGAATCCTTTTCTCGACTAGGCTCCCTCCGGCATCACCCAGTTTTAGCAAGAATCTTGTTAAGTCAGTTTAGACAGAATCCCTCACCCTGGATATCTGATCACATTCCTCACCCTCCCATCATCCCCTCTGTTGATAGCTGATCACCTGGGTCTGCCCTCAGCAAAGATCCTGTCAAGTGGGTTTAGGCAGAATCCCTTCTTAGCTCTGACTTTTCCTCTTAGTAATTTGCCCTCCACTGACCCTCCTCCCTGCTTCTTGGCTCTAAATACCGCCTTGCTCTTGTTGTATTTGGAATTGACCCCAGTTCCATCCTGAGGTTTCTCTATTGCAGTCGTTCCTGAATAAAATCTGTTTTTACCCACTTTTCTTCACCCCTCCCCCCCCAAATCTGTTTTTACCACTTTAACCACCATCCAGCTCTGTTTTGTTTTTTTTTTTAACAGCCCTCCAATGTTGAGGTCTGTAGGTCTTTTCTTTTGGGCTGGCCAGGGTACCCAGGGAGAACTCCTAGAGCCTCCTGGCCATGGGGGAGGGAATGTATAAACCCAGCTGCCAGCATTCTGGGGGCGGAGTAGAGACGGGGCCTCCTGGAGGTCTCACTGATCAGTAGGCGGGCTGCCACTTCATCCGTGTTCAGGATGGTGCCTCCCTGCCCTCGGCCACGCCTGGGGTCCTCAGTCCAGAGGCGCCTTGGGTCCGTCTCCCCAGAGAGGAAAGCTCCAGTCTTCTGGTGCAGGGGTGGGGTGGGATCTCCATGCTGCTCCGGAGAGGGGAAGGTACCTAGGGCTCTCACTGCAGACTCTCACTGATCCTCGGTTTTTACATCTGACCTGCTGTCTCCAGAGATGTCTGGTGCGTGGGATTCCTGGGTTTCTGGGGCTCCTCAGCATGACACGACTTGATTCTTTCTGGGTTTCCATCCTTTGCGCTCCACTGAGCTTGCTATCCCTTGTCAACATCCTCCAACATGTTGTTAACGCCTCTCAGCGGCTGTCATCGCCTCCTTTTTGTCAGTTTATGCCACTTTTGTTCCTTTATTGTCATTTCAGTGAGGCTTGGGGAAGGAATGGGGACTTCATCTCGATGCTCCATGTCTAACGAAAATCTCTCCTCAGTACTTTTCTGATGGTTCATTATTGGGCTCAAGATTCGTGTATCGCATTCACTTGGTCTCATTATCATTTGTCCCTGGCCATGTAAATGTACCTCAATGCATACCAATCGATTAATTAATTCATATTTATTTATGCATTTATTCAGCAGCTGTGTTCTGACAAATGCGGAAGTTGGACTAATCGCCACAGTCCCTTCTACTTTGGACATTCTGCCATCATAGGAGTCATTGTACTAAGTGGGTGCTGAGTTCAAAACTGGACACCGTGGGGGCACCTAGAGGTAGGTGGAGATGTGTAAGACGCTCCTGCTGGAGCCAGCCTCCACGACCGCTCCCGGTGAGGCTCACCTCCTGGTATTCGTGCCTGTGTGTGGCCCCCTCCATCCTGAATAGGGCTGACCTGAGTAATGAAAAAGATATTGTGAATATGACCTTGGGTGATTTCTTTTTCTTCTTTTTTATTTTTTAAAAAAATATTTATTGGGCTTCCCTGGTGGCGCAGTGGTTGAGAGTCTGCCTGCCGATGCAGGGGACGCAGGTTCGTGCCCCCGTCCGGGAGGATCCCACATGCCATGGAGCGGCTGGGCCCGTGAGCCATGGCCGCTGGGCCCGCGTGTCCGGAGCCTGTGCGCTGCAGCGGGAGAGGCCACAACAGTGAGAGGCCCGCGTACCACAAAAAAAAAAAAAAAAGGATTTATTTGGCTGTGCCAGGTCTTAGTTGTGGCATGCGGGATCTTTTAGCTGCAGCATGCAGGCTCTAGCTCCCCAACCAGGGATGGAACCCAGTGGGACCACAGTATTGGGAGTGTGGAGTCTTAGCCACTGGACCACCAGGGAAGTCCCCAGCACCCAGTGATTTCTGAGGCTAGAACTTGAAGGACATCGTGGCTACTGCCTTGTTCTCTCCTGGATCACTCTTGCTGGAAGGTACCAGCTGCCACGTCATGAGGACGCTCAAGCAGCCCTGCGGAGAAGTCCTCATGGCAAGGAACTAAGGCCTCCTGCCAGTTCACCACTCATGTGAGGAAGCCATCTTGGAAGTGGACCCTCCGCCCCAGTCAAGCCTTCAGATGACTGTAGCCCCAGCTGACATCTAGGCTGTGACCTCATGAGAGACCCTGAGCCAGAGCCATGCAGCTCCCAAATTCCTGACCCACAGAAACTGTGAGATAATAAACAGTTATTCTTGTCTTAAGTCACTAAGCTTTGGATTTGTTTTTTAGCAAAAGATAACGAACGTAATCCCCAGTCTGTCACACAGGCCCCTAAAGCTCTGATCGCATCCCCCTCTCCCTGCTGCCCAGCTTCCCTCTGAGACCCTCTTGCCTACATCTCTGTGTCTCAACCATGCTTTACCAGCCTCCTCCCAGTGCCTCTAACCTCTGAGTACCATCTTGCCCCAGGTCCTTTACACATGCTGTTCCCTCTGGTCCTCAGCCTTCTTTCTCATCTCCTCTTCCAGCCTATTCATCTTTCAAGCCATTGCTTAAAAGTCACTGCTCTTAGGGAAGTAGTTCCCTGAACTGTCCTGACTTCCTTGGTTGTGTCCCTCAAAGTACCCTTCAAAGCATTTATCAGAATTGTTATCAATTCATTATTTGTTTTTTTTTTTGTTGTTTTTTTTTTGGCTGCGTTGAGTCTTTGTTGCTGCACGCGGGCTTTCTCTAGTTGCGGCGAGCGGGGGCTACTCTTCATTGTGGTGCGCGGGCTTCTCATTGCGGTGGCTTCTCTTGTTGTGGAGCACGGGCTCTAGGTGTGTGGGCTTCAGTGACTGCAGCACGCGGGCTCAGTAGCTGTGGCATGTGGGCCCTAGAGTGCACGGGCTTCAGTAGTTGCAGTGCGTGGGCTCTGGGGCGCGCAGGCTTCAGTCTTTGTGGCTCACAGGCTCTAGAGTGCAGGCTCAGTAGTTGTGGTGCGCGGGCTTAGTTGCTCCACAGCACGTGGGATCTTCCCAGACCAGGGCTCAAACCCGTGTCCCCTGCACTGGCAGGAGGATTCTTAACCACTGTGCCACCAGAAGTCCTTCAATTCATTATTTGTGTAATCATCTATTTAATGACTGCCTTCCTTTACTCCTAAGGCTCCAGGTACTCTGAGGGCAGGGAATGCATCTGTCTTTCCCACTGCTAACTTCACACTGCCCTGGATGGCATCAGGAACATAGTAGGTACTCAAAAGATAGTTGCTGAATAGCTGAGTGAGTTTGACTCAGTTTTTATTCTCTCCACTATGAGAAAAACAGCTTAGAGCAAATCCCTAGTTGATGGCAGGTCAGTACATTATTCTTTTTTTTTTTTTTTTTTTTTTTTTTTGCGGTACACGGGCCTCTCACTGCCGTGGCCTCTCCCGCTGCAGAGCCCAGGCTCCGGACGCTCAGGCCCAGCGGCCATGGCTCACGGGCCCAGCCGCTCCGCGGCATGTGGGATCCTCCCGGACCGGGGCACGAACCCGTGTTCCCTGCATCAGCAGGTGGACTCTCAACCACTGCGCCACCAGGGAAGCCCAGTATATTATTCTTAAAGGACAGCACATACACTTTTATTTAAAAAAAAAAAAAGTCTCACTTCTGAAAATGACTCATTTTTAACCTTGCACTGCTTAACTTTCCTCTCTGAAAAAGGCAGGTAGCAATTGGTAAAGTGCTTCTCTTGGAGGCCAGGAACTATTTCATTTAGAGAGATTTTGGCAAGGTTTTCAATGCTCTTAAAGTACAGTTATCTTAATATCCAGGTGATTGTAAATGATTATATAAGTGATGAATATAAATGAACTATGATTTACCATGTGGATATATTTCAGTTATAAGGATGTGTGTGTGTGTGTGTGTGTGTGTGTATGCCTTTGGTAAACATCTGTGCGTGCATATTTCTTTTTAAAGGAGCGTTTGCTCCTTTAAAAACTTCTGCTGCAGATTTGTTGGAAGCTGTCATTGTTTGACTTTGCTCAAAGCTGTATTCATTTCTAACAATAACAAACCAATATTTACTTATGTGTCCAGAATTATGCAAAACCTTTTCCTTTATCAGAGCCAATCCTCACGATTACTTTTGCAAGATAGGAACTATTATAATTCCCATTTTACAGATGAGGGAACAGAGGCTCAGAGAGGTAAAATAACTTCCCTAAGGCCACACAGCTAGTAACTGACAGAGCGGTAACTAAAATCTGTTTGGCATGTTCTTACCCTTTGGAAGGATCATGCATGTGTATTTGTTACTAAGAAATAAAGAAGAAGAGGAAGGTGACCAAAATTACTATCCGTTCTGAAGGATTTTAAGCATAAAGGAGCCTTCACAATAGCATTAGTCTGTAATCAGATGCCCCAGTACCGAGTGGTATGAATGTAGGAGGTGAGCAAAGGTGATGGATGAAAATGTTACCTTCAGCGCACCTGTATACATGAGATACGCTCGTGCATCCATCAAATTAGAGTCCAGTGCAAAGCAAAATCATGTTTGCATAACAAACAGAACAGCCTAAATAAAGGCTGGGATTTGAATACAGCTGGATCTCAGGAGTGCAGGCAAGAGGAGACTCCGGCAGCCCCACAGGCCCTGAGCAAGATGGGAGCAAAGACAGGGTCAGAGGAGGGGATTTAGAGGTCGGCTTCATTTTGTACTGATGCTGATCTCACTGTGAATCCCTCTACTTGACCCCCTCTTCTAACCACATATAGTCACTCTTTTTTAATTTAAAAATTTTAAAAAATTGAAGCATAGTTGATTTACAATGTTGTGTTAGTTTCAGGTGATTCAGATATATATATATATTTCAGATTCTTTTCCATTAGAGGTTGTTACAAGATACTGAATAGAGTTTCCTGTGCTAAACAGTAGGTCCTTGTTTATCTATGTTATATCTTCATTCACTCAATCAGCCATTCAACAAACGATTTCTGACCACTTGATATGTAGGCACAGGGTACAGAGGAGAGCAAGGAATACGTGGGCCCTCTCCTCTGGAGCTTACAGTCCTGCTTGGGAGAGGGCTGTGTGTCACAGGAATATACAGTATGAACTATTATGCAAATAATGATGTAGTTATGTGGCGAGAAGGATGGAGCGCTCTGAAAGGGGCTCCTAACTTAGTCAAGGGGATCAGAGGCCACTTACCTGAGGAAGTCATTTCTTTAGAAACAGAGGAGTTGTTGGGGGAGGGACTATTAAGTAATAAAGAATTAGTGTCTTCATTATCTATGGGTAATAAATCACCCCAAAAACACAGTGGCTTACAACAGTAATAATCGTTTCATTACCTCTCCCGGTTTCTGTGGCTCAGGAATTTGGGAGCAGCTCAGCAGGGCAGTTGTTGAGGTCTCTCATGAGGTTTCAGTCAGATGTTGGCTGGGGCTGTGGTCATCCAAAGGGTCCACCGGGGCTGGAGGGTCCACTCAGACACGGCTCACCCGTGTGCCTGGCGAGATGCTGTTGGCCATTGGCTGAGGCCTCAGTTTCTCTTCGTAGCTCTGCTTGTGTGCCCTCAAAGCCTGGTGGCTGATTTTCCCCGGAGTGAATGAGCCAGGAGGCCAAAATGGAAGCTGCAGTGCTTCTCTGCCATAGTCTATTGGTCACACAGGGCCAGCCCTGATCCAGTGGGGGAGGGGACTACATCAGGGTGAGTGCTGGGAAATTGGATCACTGGGAGGCATTTTGGAGGTGGGTTAAGAAGGACACATCAGTCGGGGTTAAATGATGGTGCTCCCATGCGATGTTTTCCTGCAGCCCCCTCCAGGAAGGGTGGCTTCTGTCCCACACCTCTAACCACTGGACCAGCAGTGGGACAGACGTCCTTGTTGCTCCCAAATCAAAATCCCCTTTTCCTCCCTAAAATCTCCCAGGTCACTAGACCATGCCATCCAATACTCCTCTTTGCTACAGTCATCTACCAGCCCGAGGGGCCTTCTTTCCTAACATCTGAGCTCCTGGCTCAGTGTTCTCTGCTCTGCCACTCCTGTTTAATCCTTAGTGACTTCAATATCCACAAAGTGATCCTCTAACATTCCCACCTCCCGGTCCCTCCTCTGAGGATCCTGTCTTCCCATCTTAGTACTCATCCCCACTGTCATACCCTTGACCTTGCCATTATCAAAAACTGCAACCCCTACATAATGTCAGTTTAAAGCATCCCACAGTGTAAGAACTTACCTTCTAGTGTCTCATCTCCAGCACTGCTTTGACCCCACCTGGGCCTCCAATTCACGGACCGTGCTACCTTTCCATCCTTCTCATAGCTCATTTCCCTCCTCCCTCAGCTTAAATCCCACAACTTCCTTGCATATCCCTGTATTCGTTTCCTGCTGCTGCTGTAACAAACTGTCACAAACTTAATGGCTTACAACAACAGAAATTTATTCTCTTATAGTTCTAGAGGTTAAAAGTCTGAAGTAGGTCTCACTGGGCTAACATCAGGGTGTCAGTAGGGCCACGCTCCTTCTAGAGGCTCTAGGGAAGAATCTGCTTCCTCGCCTTTTCCAGCTCCTAGAGGCCACGCGTATCTTTTGGTTCGCTGCCCTTGCCTCCATTTTCAAAGCCAGCAACGTGGGGCTGAGTCTTCCTCACGCTGCCATTTCTCTGGTTCTCTCTTTCCTTCCTTCCTCTTCTGCTTATAAGGACCCCTGCGATTACTTTGGGGCTATCTGGACCACACAGGATAACCTCCACATTTCATGGTCAACTGATCGGCAACCTTAGTTCTATCTGCAGCCTTATTTCTAATTCCCTTCTGCCATGTAGTCTGCTATATTCCGAGATTCCAAGGATGAGAATGTGGGCATTTTGTCGGGGGGGCATTAATTTGCCTCCCACAAACCCCTCAAATGCTTTTCCCTTCCCCAGGGTTATTTTACTAACCTGAGCAAAATCCCAAATCTCGTTTCATCCAACTGTCTACTTATTCCATGTCTGTACCCATGCAGCTCAGTCTGGCTGGAGAAAGACAGAAACCACAGCTCGCTCCACATTCATGACCACTGGGCTTGGGTAGACTCTTAGACCACCAGGCAATTCTACTACATTTTCCTAGTCCATTCACTCTCCCTCTCCTGCATGATGATCTCACACCTCCTCCTCACTCTTCAAATCCCCACACTTCCTCCCTTGTCCCTACTCAGCTGAAGCTCTTGCTTCCCCGAGAAAATTGGGGCAATAAGAAGAGAACATCCCCAGACTCAGCAGTGCATCCACCCGCCCACCTGCATCTGTACTCACATCCTGCCTCCCTCTCACCGCTTTAGACCAACAGCCCAAAGCCAGCCCCTCCACTGGAGCTTGGAGGCTGTCCCTGCTCATGTCCTCAAGGTCGTCACTCCAGAGAGCCCCTGCACTTCCTTCTGTGGTATCAGTACCCACCCACCCCCACCCTCTTTTGGATCATTTTCCCGTCGGCACACAAGCATGCTATCATTTCTCCCATCACACAAAACCAAACCGAAATAAAACCCTGTCTCGATCTGACATCCTCTCTCCAACCAATGCCTATTTCTCTGCTTTTCTTTACAGCAAAACTAGAAAAAGTGCTCTCTTGCTTCTTGGGTCCAATTTCTTGCCTCTCACTTTCTTGGATCTGCTCACATCCAGCCTTGGCTGCCACCGAGCTTCTCAAGGTCACCAACAACTGCCAAGCTGCTAAATCCAGTGGTGGATTCTCCGTGCTGACCTTCCTGGGCTCTCAGCAGCGTTTGATACAGCTCACCCCTTCCTCCTGAACATACTGCCTTTGTGTCCTCACTTGGTGTCCTCTGCTCTCCGTGGCCACTCATCTCAGCCTCCTCTGCTGAGTTCTCCATATCTCCTTGACCTTGAGATGTTGGAGTGCCCGATGCTCCCTTGGTGATCTCATCCAGGCTCTTAGCTTGAAATACCATCTTACAAGCTAACCACCTCCAAATTCTATCTATAGCCTGGACCACTCCTGAATCCAGACTCTTTCCTACCCTCCACTTGGAGGTCAAATAAACTTCTCAAAATTAAAATGACCAAAACCAGGGATGGCCATGCCAGCCTCTCAGTTAGTTACTCAGGCCAAGAATTTTAGCATCGATCTTGACTCTTCTCTTTCCCTCACACCCTCAACCAATCTGAACCAGTTCATGTCAGGTCCACTCCGAGTACATCCAGGATGTGACCCCTTCCTGCCACCTCCACTCCTCCCACCCGGGTCCACCCACTTTCACCTCCTGCCTGGAGAGAGATGCAGCAGCCTCGTCACTGCTGTCCTGCCTCTGCCCTGGGCCCTGCTCAGTCTATGCTCAACACAGGGACCCTTCTAGAAGGTACATCCAATCAGGTCCCTCCCCTACTCAAAACCCTTCAGTGGCTCCCTGCCACAGTCTGTTTGGGCTGCTGTAACAAAATACCATAGATTGGGTGGCTTATAAATAACAGAAATTCATTTCTCACAGTTCTGGAGGCTGGGAGGTCCAAGGTCGAGGCACAGGTAGATTCGACGCCTGGTGAGGGCCCACTTCCTGGTTCATAGACGGTCATCTCGTTGTGTCCTCACGTGGTGGAAGGGGTGAGGGAGCTCTCTGGGGTCTCCTTCATAGGGGCACTGATCCCATCCATGAGGGCTCCACTCTCATGACCTAGCCACTTCCCAAAGGCTCCACCTCCTAATATCATCACATTGAAGAATACGTTTGAACACATGAATTTTGGCGGGAGACAAATATTTGGTCTATAGCACTCCCCATGGGCTACCAGGCCTCAAATGAGCAGCCTAGCTGAACTTGTCCCCTGCTCTCCTTTTCCTTGATGTGATCACTCCCCACTGGCCTCCTTGCTGGTCCTCTAACAGGCCAGGCACACCTCCACCTGGGAGTTTTCAGACACCCACAGATCCCCTTATCTCTGCCTTCACATCTTTGCTCAAATGCCACCTTCTCAGACCAGTGTGCTGACCGTTCCATTTAAAACTGTGACTCCCTGACCCTGTGCCAGCACTCTCTGCCCTCATCCTCTGCTGTATTTTTCCCCACTGACCCTTGTCAACATCTGCGTTCGTTTCCTGTTGTCCCTGTAACAAATGACTGCAAGCTTAAAACAATGCAAATTTACCCTCTTACGCTTCTGGAGGTGAGAAGCCCAAGATAGGTCCACAGAGCTGTGTTCCTCTTGGAGGCTCTAGGGCAGAATCTATTTCTTTGCCTTTTCTACCTTCTAGAGCTGCCCACATTCCTAGGCTCGTGGCCCCCTCCTCCACCTTTAAAGCCAGCAGCATAGAATCTTCTCGCTCTGACCTCCTGCCTCCCTCCCACAAACACCCTTGTGATCACCTTGGGCCCACCTGGATACTCCAGGATAACACCCTCACCTCAGGTTCCTTAGCTTGATCACATGCGCAAAACCCCTTTTGCCACGGAAGGTGACATATTCACAAATTCACAGAGATTAGGATGTGGGCATCTTTGGAGGGCAGTATTATTCCACCTACCCCACCTTCTGATAAACCATATGTTACTTCTTTATTTGTTTATCATCTAGCTCCTTGAGGGTTTGGACTCCTCAAGGAGGATTTTGGTCTGTATCCCCAGTACCTAGGACTATCCATGGCTAGTAGTAAATGCTCAATAACTATATTTTGAATGAACATCTGTTGTTTTGGCCATGGCGATGTTTGACTGTTCTTGAGATATGTACCACCAGCAACAGCGACTCTGTTTGAAAGCACGTACCCCCTATGTGCCAGGCGGTGTCAACAGTGCCTGGGGTAGCTTTGAGGAATGCGTTGGGCAGCCCCCCAATCCAGGCAGCCTGATGGGAGGCTGCATTTTCCTTCCGTCAGCCATTTTTTTTCAGGCTGCTTCAGTGCAATTTGATTGAATGCTTTGATGTTTATCAGAGTCCCGATGTGGAAGGCTTGGTCCCGCCCCACCACTCCAGGAGACGTCTAGAAAGAACCTCGTCTCTCTCAGATTTGAGCCAGAGATTCATCTTCAGTCTCGCAAGTGGTATTTTGTTACCATGGCAACCAGACTTCTAAAAAAACGATGTCAAGTAACATGCGGATCCCAGTGCTCATGGCAACCACCATTCTGCATATTTTGGGGAGCAAATGTGTCTTGCCTTCTTCCTGCCTGAGTTGAGAAGGGGGAAGGTGAGCTTAGCAGCACAGGTTTCCTTCCAGAATTGATGAGACGTTGAGGTTTGGGGCAATAGCAGGGTCAGAGGCGGGACACCTCCTCTAGTGTAAAAGCAGCTCTTTTCTACAAGGTCGCATAACCAGTGCCTTCCACCCCACCCCCCCATGCTTGAAAGATCTGTCTTCTGCCTCTCCTGTCTTTGATGTTCAAACCTCTGGAGACTTGCTTGGGTTCTACCAGGGAGATACCTGGTAACACACACACACACACACACACACACGCATGCACAACCCTGTGGGCTGAGGATCTGAAAGGTGTAGGCATCACTCTTCCCTCATTCTTGCATTTATTTGCTCATTGATTCATTCATGTGTTCCCTCAGTAAATATTCACTAAGAGCCTACTACGTGCCAGGCCCTGTGCTGGGGCCTCTGAGGCAAATAGGATGTGATTCAGGATGTGATCCTCATTCTCCAATGCAGAACCTTACAGAGGAGATAAGTAAACACACAAATTACTCTGAAGCTTGAAAGAAAAAGGCGTACATAAGGCACAGAAAGGAAGGGAGTGATTAACTCTGGCGGAGATGTAGGTGGGAGTGGAAAACAAAGAACCCAGCCTTGTTTTAAGTTCTTTTACAGAAAAGATTGGCCAAACTATACACATTTGAGAAAGATTTAAGAAAAGATCTCTAACAAGTTTCTCAAAGGCATTTTTCACTACATACCCCATTGCCTCAACTGAAGATGTACATTTTCCCCATTATAATGTTTCTGAAATCAGCATGTGTTTTATGATCAAGTATATATTCAATGAAATGTTTCTTTCCCTAGTCCCAATTAAATTGATGGTGTGCCTTAGAATCAAAGAAACATGAGATTTCCCTTTTTTTCATTCCCAATATTCATGAGTAACCGAGCCTGAGACCTCAGAGAATCTCCTTGGGCTTGGACTCCTCACATTTCTCCTCTGAAGAAGTGCAGCCTTTCCCATTAGAGACAGGGTGTGGTTCAAGTTAGAAGGATTTTGAGGGGTTTCTCTGCACCAGGCGGCCCACTAGTTAGTGTTTAAGACGGTGGGCTCTGGAGCCACACTACCTGGGTTCCCTTCACATCAAGGCTCCATCACTTTCTAGCTGTGTGGCCCCCTCGGAGCCTCAGCACCCTCATCAAGGTTGTCCTACTACACACTGTTAGGGCTGGTGATCCTTCCGTTTGTCCATTCTGGACACACCAAACTCTGTACACTGAATACAACAAAGCAGAAAGATCAGGTTACTGCAAGGCTTTCAACCTGCGAGTTGGAAGCTCAGGGCCACAGGAGCAATGAGTTCCAAGTTGCTCACAGATGAGGGGATTTCTGGGGGGTAAATGCTGAAGATACTTGGCTTTGTCAGCTGATTGGTCGCCCTAGTGGTCTGTGTCTCCTTGTCTCTCTCAGATTTGAGCCTGAAATTCATCTGCAGTCCTCTCTAGCACATGGGTTTGTTAGCTCTCTTCCAGTCCCGACAGGTGACGGTCACACGGTTTGGTGACTTTTCAGCAGTTTCTTTTACTCTGACATGCCTCTGCTCAAAAGCTCCGTGCTGCTTACAGAAGAGAGTCCGGACTCCACAGTTCCTGGCACCTAAGTCTTTTGATACAAATTTATTGAAATATTGAAAGGACCGCCATGATCTTGCTCTCATGTGTCTTTTCAGCCTTTTTCCCCACTACCTCTCCCTGACCCTGGTGGAATCTATTTTTCTGTAACTCAACTGGTGCATTTTTTAGGAACCTCACATTATCAAACTGTGTTGTTTAATAATAATTGTTTCAATAGAAAAATAATAAAGGCTGGAGTGTTTCAGTTTTGGGGTTTTTTTTGTTAATTAATTTATTGGCTGCTTTGGGTCTTCGTTGCTGTGCGCGGGCTTTCTCTAGTTGCAGCGAGCGAGGGCTACTCTTCATTGCGGTGTGCGGGCTTCTCATTGCAGTGGCTTCTCTTGTGGTGGAGCACGGGCTCTAGGTGCGTGGGCTTCAGTAGTTGTGGCACGCAGGCTCAGTAGCTGTGGCTCACAGGCTGTAGAGCGCAGGCTCAGTAGTTGTGGTGCATGGGCTTAGTTGCTCCGCAGCATGTGGGATCTTCCTGGACCAGGGCTTGAACCAGTGTCCCCTGCATTGGCAGGTGGATTCTTAACCACTGTGCCACCAGGGAAGTCCCAAGAGTGTTTCAGTTTTTAAACACTGAGAGTTGTCTTTGTCTGCTCATCAGACCCTCCTCTCTTCCAGTCCCAACCTCCAGCCTCTAGACCACAAGGGTGAGCACACGTCCCAGATTGGGCAACCATATTATCCTATCTCTTGGCCACAGTGATTGGTCCAGGCAAAGACATATGACCCAAGACAGCCAATATGAGGTCTTCCCTGAGATTTTTCCCTTGTCGTCCACCTGCCTCCCCACCCTGCCCTAGTTATTTTTGCACGATGAAGAGCTTAACCTGATACTTCTTGCAACTATGATCTAATTGAAAGGAGAAAGACTAATGGTGCTAGGAGAGACTGAAGCAAACAGGCAGAGGAAAGCAAAGGAGGGGAGGAGGGAGAGGGGAAGGGGAGAAAAGAAGAGAATGAATAAATACTGATGAATTTGAGCCCTGGATCCACGTGTCCCAGAGGCCAGCTTCACCACTATGCTTTTCCTACTTAGAATATTGGGTCTATAATTCTTCCATTTTGGCTTAAGCTAGTTTGAGTTGGGTCTGGCTAGGACTACAGCAAGGCAAGCTTGCGTGTATGCTCCAGAGAATGAGTGTCCTTAAATTTGTACCCTAGACTCCTCACTGCCTAGTCTTCGCCTGAGTTAAGTTTCAATGACTTATAACTGAATGAATTCTTGGCTAATAAAAACTCTGCTTATATTTTGTAATTGCAAGTTAGAAACATATTAGTTTCGATTTGATCAACGTATGAGTTGATCAAATTAGCCAAATACATTTAAATATTAATGAGAATATCCTGAAGAAGAGACAACTGGGTCAAAGCCAGTGGATTTCTAGGCTAAGAAAGTAATCTGTAGCCCATTTCACAACTGCCAACCACTGGCTTGGTTATAACAGAAGCTGTGAATTAGAAAACATGATTGTATTGGTTATAACCCGGTCATATATCATTTGTAACCTTCTCAGAGCTCCTGTCACTCTGACTTGTCTTATGGCTGGCAGGATGGACGCTGAGAATTCATTCCTCATTCCTCGGGTAACAGTGCCTAGAACAGTGCTTGTTGCATAGAAGGCACTCAGTTGGTATTTGCTGGATTGAACTGAACAGCACCTGATCTCTGGACACCTCTCTCCTCATACACGTCTAATAGCGGGTATGTCACTTCTTGGCTAGTCAGTGTTTCTCCTCCCCTGGCTTCAGTGATTAGCTCAGGGATGGATACGTGACCCAAGGCAGTCCATGAGACTCAGATTCCTGGACTTTTCTTGAAACTAGTGGGAACGAAAAGTCCTCTTCCACCGGGGTTGCAAAGCTATGAGGATGTGGTTCTGGGGCTCCCAGTGGCCATTCTATGACCTGGGGAATGACTGTCAAAGAATGGAACTAACAGAGGAATGAGACAGAGAAAGGTGAGTACTAATTACATTGATTTGAGTCCCTTTGGGGTGGGGTGGGGGCAGCTGTGGCTCACTCTGGGGACATAGACACTAAGATGTGCTGCCCACATCTTAGGATCCTCCCTCTAGTTCTTTAGTGCCAAGACCCGACCCCACCCAACAGCCTGTGGGCACCAATGCTGAGACTCCTCAGGCCAAACAACTAACTGGGCAGGGACACAGCCCCTCCCATCATTAGACAGGCTGCCTAAAGACCTCCTGAGCCAACAGTCACCTCTAGACACAGGGCCCTAGACAGTCTGCCTGCCAGACACTCTGCCCCCCAGAGGGCCAAGACCCAGCTCCACCCACCAGTGGGCAGGCACAGGCCCTGCCCTCCAGGAAGCCTGCCCTAGCCTCTAGACCAGCCTCACCCACCAGGGGGCAGACACTGGACAGTAGAAAACCATGATCCCACAGCCCGTGATACCTACCCTGGGACTAGTTGGGCCCCAGCCCTGCCCACTAGCAGGCCAACGCAAGCTTTGGGACACCCCGGACCCCATACTCAGTTGTGTCAGGAACTGGTCCCCCTCCCGCCAGTGATCTGACACAATCTCTGGGATCCCTGGGCCCTGCGGCCAGACTCCAGGACCCAGCTCTGCCTGCCAGTAGTTTGGCACTAACCCTGGGACCTGGCTTCACCCACCAGTGTGTGGGCAACAGCCCCGGAATCTTTGGAACCCTGACTCCACCCACCAGTGAGGCAGCACTAGCCCTGGGGTCCTCCAGGGTCCTGCAGCCAGGTTCCTCGTGACCAGGCCCCACTAACCGGCAGCCAGCAGCATCTGTACAAGGCAGGGCTTGGCAACCAACAGGGCTACGGGCCAACCAAGCCTACCAGACTGTCCACACAGTCAGCCCTCCACAAAAGAAGGACCCATGCAGCCCTCTCAGGGGGAACCCCTAGAGCATGTAGCTTGGGTGATGAGAGGGACACATAGGACATCTCCTACAAAGGGCCACTTCTCCAAAGTCGAGAGACATAACTAACCTACCACATACGTAAAAATACAAATAGCAACTTAGACAAAATGAGGTGACAGAGGAATATGTTCCAGACAAAGGAAAAAGATAAAACCCCAGAAGAAGGACTAAGTGAAGTGGAGATAGGCAATCTACCTGAGAAAGAGTTCAGAGTAATGATCACAAAGATGATCAAAGAACTTGGGAGGACAATGGATGCACAAAGCGAGAAGTTAGAAGTTTTAAACAAAGAGTTAGAAAATATACAGAACAACCAGAAATGAAGAATATAGTAACTGAAGATTACACTAGAAGGAATCGACAGACTAAATGATATAGAGGAACAGATCAGTGAGCTGGAAGACAGAGTTGGGGAAATCACTGTCACTGAACAGAAAAAAGAAAAAAGAATGAAATGAGGACAGTTTAAGAGACCTCTGGGACAACATCAAATGCACTAATATTTGCATTATAGGGATCCCAGAAGGAGAAGAGAGAGAGAAAGGGCCTGAGAACATATTTGAAGATATAATAGTGGAAAACTTCCCTAACCTGGGAAAGGAAACAGTCACCCAAGTGCAGGAAGCACAGAGAGTTACATACAGGATTAACCCCAAAAGGAGCACACACCAGGACACACTGTAATAAAAATGACAGAAGTTAAAGAGAGACTATTAAAAGCAGCAAAGGAAAAACAACGAATAACATACAAGGGAACTCCCATAAGACCAGCAGCTGATTTTCAGAAATTCTGCAGGCCAGAGGGGGTGGAACAACATATTTCAAGTGATTTGAGGCCCTGGATCCAGCCAACCTTGAGCTTTTCAGTCATTTGAACAAACATATTCTATTTCTTCTTAAGTGTATTAGATTTGGGCTTTTGCACTTGTCTCTGAAAGAGCCCTCATTAATGCAGTTAGTTTTTAAAATCTGTTCGTTTTTAAGATGCTCTTACCGATGCCAGTTCACTGGGATTACACAATGAGGTTTACTATCTCAGTGACAAGAAGTTCAGGGATGGAGTGCCTTCAGGCAGTTTGATTAAAGCTCTGGCTCCACTTCTCTATGATTCTGTTAGCCTTGCCCTTCTCCATGTATTGGTCTTGGTGGCAGCAAGACGGCTTTGACAGTTGCATTACCTCCAGATGTATTTGTCAGAGGAAGAAAAGGGACCATGTCTTTGCTTCTTAAGAGAGGATTTCCCCGGGGGCTTCCCTGGTGGCGCAGTGGTTGAGAGTCCACCTGCCGATGCAGGGGACACGGGTTCATGCCCCGGACCGGGAAGATCCCACATGCCGCGGAGCGGCTGGGCCTGTGAGCCATGGCCACTGAGCCTGTGCGTCCGGAGCCTGTGCTTCGCAACGGGAGAGGCCACAACAGTGACAGGTCCGCGTACTGCAAAAAAAGAAAAAAAAAAAAAAAAAGAGAGGACTTCCCCGAAGTCCCTCAGCAGACCTTCCATCCAGCTCATTGGTCAGAACTGGATCACATGCTCATTCCCAAGCCAATCCCTGGCAAGGGCAATGGGACCACCATGATTGGCTGGGGCTGAGGCCAAAGGTTTGCCTCCCTGCAGCACAGGGTCCCACAGCGGGTCCTACATTTACCCCTTCCTCTCCAGCATCTACAGTCTGTTTTCTTTTCGAGTTCCACCCTATCTGTCCACACAGAGACAACTCCCTCTCATCTTAAGGAAAAGCTCTCCATTCGACCTTGCACCCTTTCTAGCCACCACGTTTCTCTCCTGACTTCCATGAAAATTAGGTGGGCTCATGGTTGACAGAACTCAAAGGAAGTTACTGAGGTGTGCAGAAGGGCTCTATATTCAGCGTCTTCCTCAACATGGACAGAGGCTCAAGAAGGTAGAACCAGGGCCGAGGAGGTGAAGTGTCAGAGATACAAGATGGCAGTAGACTCCCTGTGAGGTGATGACTTCTCCACCAGGGGAACTATTCAAGCAAAGGCTGGATGACCCTCTCTGGGTCAATGTAGAGAGCTTCTCCTATTGGGAGTGAGTTTGGATTGAGTCTGTTCATTCATTCATTTATTTATTCAACAAATATTTATTGAGCACCTACTGTATGCCAGGTACTGGGCTAAATACTGAGGATGCAGCAGTTAACAAGACAGAAACACTCCTGGGGTCACTCAGCTTAGGGGTTAGCAGGGGAGATGGACCTTAAGTGAATAATTATACACATAAAAATATAGTTACAGGTATTGTAGGATGACCCTCAAAGTCCCTTCGAATCAAAGATTTATGACTTTTACGTATAATGCTTAGCTCAGTGCCTGGCACATAGTAGGTGTTCAGTAAGTGTTAACTACTGTAGGTATTCCCTAACTTTGGAGCCTATGGCAATGTTTCCTCCTCCGAACCTCTGTATTATTTATGTCTGAGTGGTACTCATTTGCCATTCAGACATACTTTTATTATTAAACTTTGAATTTGTTTATCTGGTGACTACAGTAAACATTTTTCCACCCAGAAACTATAATATTTTAACCTACCAAATGATGCTGAACAGATTCAGCTGGTTAAAAAACTGTTCACATTCATCCACTTCCTTGCCTATCTTTTGCAAGCCAAGAACACAAATAATAATTAAAAGGAGAAGAATTCCTAATATATCTACAGCACTTTCCGGCACATCAGCTTATCTGGGCCGACAGCAGTCCTGTGCAGAGAGCAGGAATGTTATCCCCCTTTTCCAGCTGAGAAAACTAAGGCTTAGAATATCAGTTCTCCGGTACCTGGGGAGGAGAGCGCTGCTGCTTCCAGTTCTCAAGCAGCTTGAATAGAATCCCTGCTAAAAGACACCTGGGGAATCATCTGCTTCTCTCTTCCCACTTTACAGATGAGAAACTGAGACTCAGGAAGGTGCTGGGACTTGACAGTAATCACGTGGCTAGTAAATGGCAGAGGTGATGTAGGACTCAGGACAGCTGACTGCCAAGCCTGTCCTGATTCACCCTTTCCTAATACACAGCGTGCTGGTCCTTCCCGCTGACCAACAGGTGCTGTTAATAATTAAGGGTGGGGTGGGAGGGAGGGAGACGCAAGAGGGAACAGATATGGGAACATATGTGTATGTATAACTGATTCATTTTGTTATAAAGCAGAAACTAACACATCATTGTAAAGCAATTACACTCCAATAAAGATGTTAAAAAAATAATAATAATTAAGGGTGGGTGGGGGGATGGGGGATGGGGGTGGGGAGAGGGGTGGGAGGGAGGGGAGGGGGAGGGAAGGGGTCCCGCATTTCCCAGGTGAGGCTGGAGGTAAAGGTAGTCACAGGGCTTGAGGCTTACCTGGGTCCCTGATACAGCTCAGTGTGGAGCCACAGTCAGCCTCAGGGCTCCGCTTACATCTCCAGCCCCCGCCGTTCCTTCAATCTCCCTTTCCTAGGCCCTGGGCCCTTCTCCCTTGCTGTTTGCCTTCTACATCCTGTGCTCTTGGCGCCCCCTTGTGGCTAAAAGTATCCACTGCCGCCTTGACTGCACCTGTTCCCGGGAAAATCTGAGAGATCATGGAATGTGGAGATGAAGGACCCTTAGAGATAATTTTACAAATTGTTTCCATTTTTCTTGGTGGAATCCTGCCTTCCAGACTAGTTTCCCAAATGTACTGTTATTGACTAACTCTCTGAATAGGAATAACGTGTGTGGTTCAGGGTAGGAAATGACTCCCATCAATCACCAAGTTGTTTGTAGCGCCAAACAACCTGAACGAGATAAAAGTCGGTAGTTTTAGTGCGTAAGCATGTAGCTCTGGAGAAAGATGAAGCTGGGTAAACTCTGCCACGTCACCTCACCGAACCTCAGTTTCCGCATCTGTAAAATGGGGATAAAAATAATACCTAACTACTTTGTAGGGAGATGGGAGAATGGCATGGAAAGCACAGTGCCTGGAACACCATATACAAAAATTAACTTGTGTGATATATAGGAAAGTGGTTAAGATACCAGATCCTAAGAGATCTCATCACGTGGAGAATTTTTTTCTTTTATTTTTAGTATCTATATGAGATGATGGATGTTAACTGAATGTATTGTGGTAATCATTTCACAATATATGTAAATCAAATCATGCTGTACATCTTAAACTTACACACTGATGGATGTCAATTATTTCTCAATAAAACTGAAAAAACTTAACTCAAAATGGGCCACAGACCTAAATATAAAACCTAAAACTATCAAACTTTTAGGAGAAAACATAGGAGAAAAATCATTGTGATTTTAGGTTAAGCAAAGATTTCTTAAATGCAACACCAAAAGCATGATCCATAAAGGAAAAACCCCGATAAACTGGACTTCATAAAAATCAAGAACTTCTGCTATTCAAAAGACAATTAAAGCGAATGAGAAGTCAAGCCACGATATTGAAGAAAATATTTGCAAATCACATATTTTGTAAAGGACTTGTATCCAAAATATACAAAGAACCCTCAATAATTAGAAAACAACTCAATTAAAAAGTGGGGAGGCCTTCCCTGGTGGCGCAGGGGTTGAGAGTCCGCCTGCCGATGCAGGGGACACGGGTTCGTGCCCCGGTCTGGGAGGATCCCACGTGCCGCGGAACGGCTGGGCCCGTGAGCCATGGCCGCTGAGCCTGCGCGTCCGGAGCCTGTACTCCGCAACGGGAGAGGCCACAGTAGTGAGAGGCCCGCGTACGGCAAAAAAAAAAAAAAAAAAAAAAAAAAATTCCTGGGAGATAAAAATAGAATCTGAGCAATGAAATAAAGTCTAACCTTTAAAAAAAAAATAGTGGGAAAAAGATTTGAGCAGATACTTCACTCACAAAGATATGTGGGTGGCAAGTAAGCACATAAAAGATGTTTGACACCATTAGTCATTAGAGAAATGTTTAAAATCAAATGAGTGATTATACCAAATGTTGCTGAGGATGTGAAGGACTTGGGATTCTCATATACTGGTGGGAACGTAAAACAGTGCAACCATTTGGGGAACTTCTGGGCAGTTTCTTAAGAAGTTAAACATCTGCCATATGACCCAGCCATTCCTGTCCTAGGAATTTACCCAAGAGAAGTGAAAGCATTTGTCCATACAAAGACTTAAACATGCGTGTTCAAAGCAGCTTTATTTGTAATAGTTAAAACCTGGAAACAACCCAAATGTCCATTAACAGGTCAATGAATAAACAAATTGTGATGGATTCATATAATGGAACATTACTCAGCAATAAAAAAGGAATGAACTATTAGTGATACATACAACGATATGGATAAATGTCAAAATAATTATTCTGAGTGAAAGAAGCCAGAGAAGAGAGAGTACATACCATGTGATTCTATTTATATGAACTGTTAGAAAATGAAAACTAACTTACAGTGATAGAAAGCAGATCTGTGGTCACCTGGGGATGAGGTGGAGTTTAAATCATTATAAAAAGAAAAAGGTCTCCCTGATACCCTGCATGATGTCAGGGGGCATGTCCAGCATAGTATCCCTGGGTCCTACCAAATCTGGGAGAGTACATTGGATGGGTTAAATGCTCATTAAAACTTTGCTGACATTCGATAATTCCTAATAATTATTATGTTAGGGGCTCTCCCAAGGGAAAGCTCTGTAAGGAAAGTGAGTGATAACCTGATGTGATTGTCAACACTTCTTCTATCTTTTATTTCCTTTGGCACACCTGTGTGGCCACATCAGCGCAGGATGCCTGCTTTCATATTTATTCATCTTATTTATTTATTTTTGGCTGTGTTGAGTTGTAGTTGCGGCATGCGGGATCTTTCATTGCAGCATGGGGGCTCTCTCATTGAGGCACGCGAACTCAGTAGGTGCAGCGCATGGGCTTAGTTGCCCCTGGCATGTGGGATCTTAGTTCCGCGACCAGGGATCGAACCCGCATCCCCTGCATTTGAAGGCGGATTCTTTACCACTGGACCACCAGGGAAGTCCCAGCCTTCTTTCAAATCTATCAGGTGCCTGGACCCTGTCAAGTGTCTCACTGGAATGGACAGCCTATGAGGGCATTTACCCAGTGACTCATAGGGAAACCAACAGCCTAAGTCTGGAACTCAGTGCTTCCAGTGGTGATGTCCTTAGTAACCCCATCTCTCCCAGGATTGCTCCCCCTAGATTCTCTGCCTGGTACCTTAGGAACTTACCTCACTTTCTCTAAGTCAGAGGCTTAACTTGTGATTAAGTGAGGAGAGCCATTCTGAGCTGAGAATGGTTCCCTAGGTATATCTGGCTGTGGCCGAAATTGCCCATCTTTTATCACTCCTACCAAGGTCCACATGATGTAAATTTCAAAATATCCCAATAGGATCAAGCTCCACCTGGCTGATGAAGGATTTCAGCCTTTGGACAGAAAAAAAAAAAGAAAAAAGGCAGGGTTATTTAAAACCAAACTGCTTTAAGAATGACAATCTTTTATGGAAAACAAACTTATGGTTAGCAAAGGGGAAAGGAGGGGGAGGGATAAATTAGGAATTTAGTATTAACATATACACAGTACTATATATAAAATAGATAAACAATGAGGACCTACTGCATAGCACAGGGAACTACATTCAATATCTTGTAATAACCTATAATGGCAACGAATCTGAAAAAGTATTGATACATGTGTAACTGAATAGACATAAGAATAGATATATATGTATAACTGAATCACTTTGCTGTACACCTGAAACATTGTAAACCAACTATAATTCAATTAAAAAAACAATTTAAAAAATCTGATGTTGGAAACCCCTCCCCCAAAAAAGAATGATGGTCTTTTTTTTAAAAACATCTTTATTGGGGTGTAATTGCTTTACAATGTTGTGTTAGTTTCTGCTGTATAACAAAGTGAATCAGCTATACATATACATATATCCCCATATCAGAATGATGGTCTTTTAATGAGCTCCCAAGGAACTTGTAAAAGGGTCTGAAGAATAAAACAAGAAATACCACTGATACCACAGATATACAAAAAATCATAAGAGAATACTATGAACAGTTATATGCCAACAAATTGGACAACCTAGAAGACATGGACAATTTTCTAGAAACATACAACCTGCCAAGACTGAGTCAAGAAGAAATAGACAACTGGACAGACTGATCATTAGAAGTGAAATTGAATTTGTAATTTTAATAACTCCCAGCAAACAAAAGTCCAGGACCCGATGGCTTCACAGGTGAATTCTACCAAACATATAAAGAAGTAACACCTATCCTTTTCAAACTATTCCAAAAAACTGAAGAGAAGGGAACACTCTCAAATTCATTCTACAAGGCCACAATCACCCTGATACCAAAACCAGACAAGGATACCACCAAAAAAGAAAATTACAGGCCAATAACTTTGATGAATATAGATGCAGAAATCCTCAACAGAATCTTAGCAAAACAAATCCAACAATACTTAAAAAGGATCATACACCATGATCAAGCTGGATTTATTCTAGGGTCACAAGGATGGTTCAACATTCGCAAATCGATCAATGTGATACACCACATTAAAAAAAGGAAGGATAAAAATCACGTGATCATCTCAATAGACGCAGAAAAAGCATCTGACAAAATTCAACGTTCATTCATGATAAAAACTCTCATCAAAGTGGGTACAGAGGGAACATATCTCAACATAATAAAAGTCATTTATGACAAACCCACAGCAATGCAATACTCAATGGGGAAAAGCTGAAAGCTTTCCTGCTAAATTCAGGAACAAGACAAGGATGCCTACTCTTGCCACTTCTATTTAACACAGTATTGGAAGTCCTAGCCACAGCAATCAGAGAAGAAAAAGAAATTAAAGGTATCCAAACTGGAGGGGAAGAGGTAAAACTGTCACTATTTGCAGATGACATGACACTTTATATAGATAAGTCTAAAGCCTTCACCCAAAAGCTATCAGAACTAATAAATGAAGCAAGGTTCAGGATACAAGATTAACATACAGAAATATGTTTCATTTCTACACACTAATAAATAATGAAAATCAGAAGGAGAAAGTAAAAAAAAATTCTGTTTAAAATCACATGGAAAAGTATAAAATACCTAGGAATAAACTTAACAGAGGAGGTGAAAGACCTACACTCTGAAAACTATGAAACACTGATGAAGGAAACTGAAGATGATACAAAGACATGGAAAGATATCTGTGCTCTTGGATTGAAAGAATTAATATTGTTAAAATGGTCATACTACTCGAAACAATCTATAGATTTAATGTAATCCCTATCAAAATACCCATGACATTTTTCACAGAACATATAATCCTAAAATTCATATAGAACCACAAAAGACTCCAAATTGCCAAAGCAATCTTTAGAAAAAAAAACAAAGTTGGAGTTATAGCCCTTACAGGCTTCAGACTATACTACAAAGCTACAGTAATCAAAACAGTGTGGCACTGGCACAAAAACAGACACATAGACCATTGGAACAGAATAGAGAGCCCAGAAATAAACCCATGCATCTATGGTCAATTAATCTACAACACAGGAGGCAAGAATATACAATGGAGAATAGATGGTCTCTTCAACAAATGGGAAAACTGGACAGCCACATATAAAACAATTACATTAGAACATTCCCCAATACCATATACAAAAATAAACTCAAAATGGTTTAAAGACCTAAATATAAGAACAAGAACCATAAAACCCTTAGAAGAGAACAAAGGCAGAACACTCTATGACATAAATTGTGGCAACATTTTCTTGGATCAGTCTCCTAAGGCAACAGAAATAAAAGCAAAAATTAACAGATGGGACCTAATTAAACTTAAAAGCTTTTGCACAACAAAGAAAATCACTGACAAAACAAAAAGACAAACTATGGAATAGGAGAAAATACTTTCAGATGATGTGACTGACAAGGGGCTAATATCCAAAATATACAAACAGCTCATACAACAATATCAAAATACAATATCAAAAAAACAAATAACCCAATCAAAAAAATGAGTAGAAGACCTGCATAGGCATTTTTCTGAAGAAGACATACAGATGGCTAACAGGCACAGGAAAAGATGCTTAACATCACTAATTATTAGAGAAATGCAACTCAAAACAACAATGAGATATCACCTCACACCTGTCAGAATGACTATCATTAGAAAGTCTACAAATAACAAATGTTGGAGAGGGTGTGGAGAAAAGGGAACTCTTGTACACTGTTGGTGAGAATGCAAGTTGGTGCAGCCACTGTGGAAAACAATATGGAAATTCCTCAGAAAACTAAAAATAAACCTACCATATGATCCAGCAATTCCACTCCTGGGTATATATCCAGAAAAACAGAAACACTAATTTGAAAAGATACATGCACCTCAGTGTTCATAGCAGCACTATTTACAATGGTCAAGACATGGAAGCAACCCAAGTGCCTATCAACAGATGATCGGAATACACACACACACACACACACACACACACACACACACACACGAATATTACGCAGCCATAAAAAAGAATACTGCCATTTGCAGCAAGGTGAATGGACCTAGAGAATATTACTCTTAGTGAAATAAGTCAGAGAAAGAAAAATACTGTATGATATCATTTATATGTGGAATCTAAAAAATAATACAAATTAATGTATATACAAAACAGAAACAGACTCACAGATGTACAAAATAAACTTGTGGTTACCAAAGGGGAGAGGGAAGTCGGGAGGGACAAAATAGGGGTATGTGATTAACTGATACAAACCACTATGTATGAAATAGAAAAGCAACAAGGATATACTGTAAGCACAGGGAATTATAACCATTATCTTGCAATGGATACACTTAATCCCTAGCGATCCCTTGCAATAACCTATAATGGAGTAAAATCTGCAAAAATACTGAATCACTATGCTGTACACCTGAAACTAACATAATATTGTAAATCAACCACACTTCAATTATTAAAAAAAAGAAACAATGTTTCATTTAAGAATGACTTTTTAAAAATGAGCTCCCAAGGAACCCCCTGGAGAATATAACAAAAGTTCCCAAAATAGTCAGAAACCTGTAAACAAGGACCCCTAGCAGTGGAGACTCTCCATTGGTTTTCAATTTTACAGCCTTTTTTTTGTGTGTGTGTTTTTCTTTGCTGTGATCTAAGAATACAAGAATTTCGAAGATTGGGATTGACATATGTACACTAATATGTATAAAATGGATAACTAATAAGAACCTGCTGTATATAAAAAAAGAATTTCGATGATTAAAAAACAAACAAACAAACAAACAGGTTAGATCATGCCCTGCGGGTTCTCAAACAGCTTTACGAGATCCCATCCTCAAAATGATGAAGTTAAAATGTTTGGTTTGGCAATTAGCGACCTACAGGATGTGGTCCCAACTTCCTTTTCAATTACTTGCTCCATGCTCTCTGTCATATGCCCTTGGCTCAGACTGTACCAGCCAACTCTTGATAGCTTTGCACTTTGCTCATCTTGTTCCCTCTCCATGAAAAGTCTTTCCCACTCCCATCCTGTCACTCTACCCACCATTCTGTTTACAGAACTCAAATTCCTTCCCTCATGAGGAGATTAAGCTGCATCCCTCTACCGGAGGCCTTTGTTGCCCTAATTCCATTGGACCTGGGATAACAGATAACTCTGCCCGGTCTGTTTCTCTACAGACCCTAAAGAGCCAAGGGGCAGAGCCTGGCTGTATACGGTTGTGTCTCCTAGTGGCCAGCCCAGAGCCTTGGATGCAGGAGGTCGTTGGTTATGGAGTGACTGGTGTGTTCATCTTCCTCTTTTTAAAATTCAAGTTTTATTAATTTGAAACATGCCATGCATTCACATTAAAAAAGTGCAAAAGAGTGAAGAGTCACTCTGTTCTCTAGCCACCTAATTCCTTCTTATGGAAACAACCAATATTATTTTATTCATACGTATATATTCTCCTTCCTTTCTGGAATCACTGAGATCACACTCAAACAGTTTACAGTTTGCTATTTCACTTTGCTATGCTCATATACACATGTATTAAAATTTTGTTTAACCAACTGACTATTGAAAACATTTAGTTTGTTTTCATTCTGTTGTTATTAAAAACAATGCTGCAGGGGCTCCCCTGGTGGCACAGTGGTTGGGAGTCTGCCTGCCGATGCAGGGGACACGGGTTCATGCCCCGGTCCGGGAATATCCCACATGCAGCGGAGCGGCTAGGCCCGTGAGCCATGGCCGCTGAGCCTGCGCATCCAGAGCCTGTGCTCCGCAAGGGAGAGGCCACAAGAGTGAGAGGCCCGCGTCCACAAAAAAAAACAAAAACAAAAAACCCCCCAAAAAACAATGCTGCAATTTATACTGTATATTTGTTATGTTCACATGTGTGAGTATTTACACAGGAAGAATTTCTAGAAGTGGAAATATTCAGTCAGTGGGTGTGGGCACTTTTAATCTTGATCAGCATTGCCTAATGGTTCTCCATAAAGAATAGGAGTCTGTGTCCCCACACCTTTGCCAACACAATGTGTTATCAAACTTTTGACAAATTTTATTAAAAAAAATAAAGTTAGATCTTATTGTAAGTGTGTGTGTGTGTGTGTGTGTGTGTGTGTGTGTGTAACAAATTCATGATCATCCCTTGGGTTGAAAATCATCAAAGGCATGTGGCGGTGTTGACAATCTGGAGATTCTAACCCTATGTTTATACAGTGTAATTCTTATTTGACTCCTAGCATAATTAAGGAATGGGGTAGGAAAATGTCATGGATAGCCAGCTGCTTTAATAAAGAGATTTTACTTTTTTAGAGCAATTTACAGCTTTTAGACGCATTTTACATACATTGATTTTGGACATTGGGTACATTCCTGTATTTTCAATTTAAAGCAGAACCTGGACACAGCTGAATGAACACATGCTTTGCAGGTTGATGTTTTGGATAAAAATTTGGGGTATCTCTTGATTATTTTATGAAGGAGATCAGAAAACAGTTTGAAATCAGCTCTATAGCTGTGTTGTGAGGATTAAGTGGTATGATGTTCATAAAACTTTTTGTCACAGTGCCTGACGCATAATAGGCACTCAAGAGTTGCCTCTCTCCCTCCCTATTTTTTGGCTGCGCTGCGGCGCGTCATGCGGGACCAGAGATTGAACCCGTGCCCCTAGCAATGGAAGCGAGGCGTCTTAACCACTGGACCGCCAGGGAAGTCCCTGTAGCTGTAATTATTAGTTAATAAAATATGTTGTTATATGTTTTGACGACAGATTAAGGAGTTGTCAATACCTTGGTGATATAACCTGCCTTCTTGGAGGTAATAAGTTCTGTTGTCTGGTAAATTCCTCTCCAGCACTCATTAGCAGTGTGACTTGGGGCACACCCCCTAACCTCTCTGGCCTCAGTTTTGTCACCTGTAAAAAGGAAGAATAAAAGCCAAGACTCAAGGTTTGCACTGAAGCTTAAATGTGTAATACTCACAAGTGCTTACTAAACATTAATTCTCTTCTTTCCTCCCAATCCAATGCCGGAGTCATCAAACGACCCATCAAACAACGCGATAACCCCAGGAAACCTGAAGGACTGAGACCGTGGCGGCGCGGGCGACACAGTCGCGGCCGATGCACCAAGTGTCGAAAGGGTCACGGGGCGCCTTCCGGTCTGCTCTGCCCTGCCCCACTTCCAGTTCCAGGTCTTGCGTCATCGCTGGGCGACCGGTTGCGCGTTTCCGGGAGAGACAGTGCTGGGGGTGCGGTTCCGGGTGAAGGGAGGTGGCGCGAGGCGGAGGGCGGAGGTCGCGCGTCGTGGGGCCTGACCTCGGCGGCGTCCCAGTCCGCGCCCAGGGCTCGGCGCGGCCATGGAGAGCGGAGGGCGGCCCTCGCTGGGCCAGTTCATCCTCCTGGGCACCAGCTCTGTCGTCACCGCTGTCCTGTACTCTTTGTACCGGCAGAAGGCCCAGGTCGCCCAAGAGCTCAAGGTCAGTGCTGGCGCCCGTCTGACCTCAGCCGGTCATCCTTCCCGGGGTAATGGTGAGCCCCCGATTCGCCGTGGGCCGTTACACCCTCGGAAAAGATCCAAGAGAAGGAAACAGGTTCTGAGAGGGTGTCGCCCGGCCGGTAGACGAAGGAACTAGGATCAGAACTCCGGTCTTGTGATAACTGCCTTACTGTCCCCTTTCTCCTAAGTCCCTCTCGTTATTCAGAATGAATCTTGACTTAATTATTTTATTCGACAAATGTTTATTGAACACCTGCTATGCGCCAGGCGCTGAGGGTATCGCGTGGGTGGAACAGACAGAAGCCCCTGACCTCATGGAGAGTCCATTCTAGTCCAACCAGACAGACAATACACAAGTCAATCAGATGGCGTGACACATGGGGATAAATACTACAGAGTAATGCAAGGAAGAGAGGAAATGGAGTGCTGGAGAAAGGGTGACATTTAAATAAGGTGACACTTAAATAGGGTGACATTTGAGCAGAGCCCAGGAAGACTTGAGGGGGGCAGTGCAGGTGCCTGGGGAAGAGTAATTCAGACAGAGGGAACTGCAAATACAGAAGCCCTAGATTTACCCACTACATAACCACTCAGCTCCTTGCTTCTGAAAGACTTCCTTTTTATATTAATAGCCCTTTAGAAAATGCCACTCCCTTTCCTGAGCTGTAGTTTACAACTTACACAGCACGTTTCCATCTTGGTTTTAGTTTCTCTTCACAGTAATTTCTTGGGGTGGTTAAAATGACCTCCGGATTGCAGATCAAGAAATCGAGACTCCGAGGAAAGGTCTATACAGCTAGTCAGCTTGGAACTTAAACTTAGGTCTTTTGATTCCAAGTATAGGATTTTTTCTTGTTGACCACATTGCTCAGTTGTGAATGTGTGAGCAGCTCATGAGAGATGGACCTCATTAGGTCAGAGACAGGATTTTATTTACTCTTCTTTCCGTCTAGGTTCTAATCCAGTGCTTAATAAAGAGTAGACGGTCAGTAAATATTTGTGGATTTGTTCTGGCTGCAATTTCATAATACAACAGTTAGGGCTTAATTTGACATTTATTTGAAAGACGGATTCCTAGACCTCACTTCATTATCATCAGATTGTTTACATTAAGAGCTTAGAAACAAACGTGCGAAATCCCTGCCATGAAGGGAGTTTTGGAATCTGCCTGGAATGCACCTAGTTACCAAGGAATTGAATTTGTGGTGTGAATGACATCCTGGTGAGATTCCAGCTGCCTTCTTGTTTGCTTAATTAAATAAGTTACTCCTGAAGTGATTGGCTGTGATTGTAACTGATACCTTACTTTCTGACTCCGAATCAGAAATCACATTGGTATCAAGTTGGCGGGAGGTGGGATCCTCTGAAGCAGTGACCCACCTTTGGGTGACCTTAAAAGCTTTGCTGATTAGTTCCTAAATGAGGATGAGAGAAATAGCCCCTTCTTGGAAAAACAGTTGGGACTTCTCATATTTTAGGTTCTATTTTCTTGATCAGATGATGAAACTTACAGAGTAGGGCTTCTGTCTTATCCTTTTGCATCTCTCATAGTGATGGGAATGCATATTTATCACATGCCTACTATGTGCCAGCCCCTGGTCTGGATTCTTTCACACTTAAGTTTCATCTAATCCACATGAAAATCCTGTGAGATTGTTTCCCCCACCTCTTACAGGTTTTGAAACTGAGACTCAGATAAATTAAGTTGCCCAAAGTCACAGCAGATGCATTGACGCTTGATTCAATCCCAGGTCTTTCTGACTGAATTCCCCCTCCCTTTTTAAAAAAATTTAATCAACTATCCCATGGTGGATACTTTACTAGCTGTGTGACTTCGGGCAAATGACTTCACTTCTCTGAGCCTCAGTTTCCTTATCTGTAATTGGGGATAATCATGTCTGCCGTATAGGGATGGTATGAGCATTAGATGGGGTTATGCATTGAAAGTGCTTAGCAGAGTGCCTGGAATGTAGTATATCTAAGTGCTTATTTATTTGCTAATTTATTCATCAAATATGTATTTAGTGCCTGCTATGTGTCAGGCACGCTCTCGGCACTAGGGGGACAGCAGTGAACAAGACCAACAAGGTCCTAGCCCTCCTAAGTTCAATAGTCCAGTGGAGGGAGAGAGAGATAATAAAGGAGCAAATAAACTGAGGGTTAGTTGTCGTTATTGCCATTGTTTTCATTATCTTCCCAGTGTACATGGTTAATACGTTTCTATTGACCTTGCTCCCGTTTTTTACTGCGTAGCAGCAGCTTAAACTTAGAGTGACCTTAGTATGTATCCAGTACCTCCTCACCTCTTGAGAGGTTACTCATCTGGCGTCCGTAAGATTTGTTGATGGAAATACCTGAAAGCAGGAATTGTCCTTCATTCATCCCTGAATCCCTAGCGCCCAGCACAGCGCCTGGTTCAGGAAATGTTCAGTGGTTTTATTAATTTTATCTTACTTTTGATGCAGCAGTAACAGGCTTGGTTGGTTCCCAAGCACGGCAGGTTGGAAACTGAATTGGAAGGGATGGAGAACTGGGGATTGTGAGAGGAGGGTAGCAGCAGAGGTAACTGTGCTCGCCTGATTATGAGGGAAGAGAGGCAAACTGAAAAGTAGAAGAATAGTGTTTGGCACCAGTTCTCGAAGCCTTGCCCTGTAATGCAAAGGCAGCCCTTTATTATAATGTCTCATGCAGAGCGTGAACTGACAAGGGCCCGGTGATAATTATACCTACCACGGTCCGAGCCCCTACCATGTACTGGTCACTACTTGAGGTGCTTTTACGCATAAGCCCTTTGGCTGCGTGGTCCTGTGTTGTCAGGAAGAGATCAAATTACATCCAGATCTATGGGATACAAATTGATTAGTATCTTTTATATTTTTCTCTTAAAAAGCTAAAATGAAAAGGAGTGAATGTTTGGTTAACTGGAGGAAGAGTGTAAGTGGCACCCCCATTCTGCAGATGGCAGAGACGAGGCGCTGCCCCAAGCCTGTTTATATGGTTCTGGGACACAGCTTTGGAATCAGATTCTCCGTAGTCTCCTTCCTGCCTGATGTCCTTAGTCTCTCAACGTGAAAAACGTAAATAGTCTTTTTTCACTTGTTTGAGCATATCAGTGTTCAGCAGTCAGTTCAATGTGTTGTTTCCATTTAGGGAGCTAAAAGAATCCACTTGGGCGAAGACTTAAAGAGTATTCTTTCAGAAGCTCCAGGAAAATGTGTGCCTTACGCTGTTATTGAAGGTATGTTTATTTATTGGTAAAATGAAGAATAACTCCCTCTTCTGAAAGTTTGGTAAAGATCTTCTTGGCTGACATTGAGGGCCTTTTGTAGCCTTGGGGCAGTGGTTCAGAACTTGGACTTTGGGGTCAGAAAGACCTGTGTTACTGCTGTGTGATCTTGGCGAAATTATGCAACCTTTTCAAACCGTCGTCGCTCCATCTCTAAAGTATACGTTACAGGGTTTTGCTGTAAAACTGAAATGATGTGGTCCGTGTAACTGCTTAGCAGAGTGCCCCAAGGCATAACTTACGGTGATGGTGTTTTCATCATGTTGATTAAACTCACTCAAACGAAAGACAAAATTTAAATTACTTTAAAGGCAAGGGCAGAACAGTTCTTCAGAAATAAAATAATTTGTTTCCATTCAGGAGCCGTTCGGTCTGTTAAAGAAACGCTTAACAGCCAGTTTGTAGAAAATTGCAAGGGGGTGATCCAGCGGCTGACGCTTCAGGAGCACAAGATGGTGTGGAACCGGACAACTCGCCTCTGGTGCGTGGCCTTGCTCCACGGGCCCAAACCACACAGGTGGTCGGTTCAGGTGTCGGTGTCCTGGCCCTGTTTCCATGTCTTCAAGCTTTTCCCGAGACAGGGCAGAGACCGGTCTCTCGGTGCTGCTTATGTTCTTGTGCGTGGTCTGAGCACCTCTTCCACTGCCGTCACCTAGGCGTCCTGTCCAAATGCAGATTCCTGGGCTCCGTTCCAGACCTACTGGGCCAGAATTTCCAGGATAGGGGACCTGGAGTCTGTGGATATGCACACTAAGGTTTGAGAAACACTGAAGTATGGCATGGGTTAATGATTTCAGTACCTGTTAAGATAATTTCATGCTATTACATGGAGTTCCATTTTTCCAGCTGATCGTAGGAGGGTTTTGTTTTGGATTTCTATTTTATTTTAATTTTTATTGTGGTAAGAACACTTAACCTGAGATCTTCCCTTTTAACCAAATTTTAAGTACAGCAGTACAGTCCTGTTAACCCCAGGCACAAGGTTGTACAGGGAATTTTGAACTTACTCATCTTGTAGAAGTGAAACTTTACACCCAGTGAACAGCAACTCCCCATTTTCTTTTTCCCTCAGCCCCTGGCAACCACTGTTTTACTGTTTCTATGAGTTTGGCTACTTCAGATACCTCATGTAAATGGAATCGTGCAGTACCTGTCCTTCTGTCCGTCTGCCTCAGTTTGCTTTGCTTAATGTCCTCCAGGTTCATGCATGTTGTCACATGCGGCAGGATTTCCTTTTTTTTTTTTAATTTTTATTTTTATAAAGGCTGAATAGTATTCCCTTGTTATGTATATACCACATTTTCTTTATTCATCTGTCGACAGACATTTAGGTTGTTTCCGTTTCTTGGCTGTTGTGAATAACCTTGCAGTGAACACGGGAGCACAGATGCCTCTCCTAGATCCTGATTTTAGTTCTTTTAGATATGTCCTCTGAAGTGGGATTGCTGGGTCGTCTGGTAGTTCTATTTTTAATTTTTTTGAGGCATTTATTTAAGATTAAAAAAAATCAGTCTGTCTTACAGGGGCAAAGGGAAATAAAGATTAGAGGTGATCTGTGACAATATTTGTTGCCCACTGAGATCGCCTGAGAACCTAAAAAACCGAGCTTCCCTCTTCTGAGGCTCTGGACAGTTGTGGTTTCTGTTGTACTCTTCCACTCGCTTCAGACTTCAAACTGTCCTCCTGGCATCGAGGTGCTCTCCACCCCTGCCCGGGTGCGAGGTATCTGCCGTCCTTTGTTTTATCTTGAGTTCTCTTGTAGGAACGACTGTTCCAAGATCATTCACCAGAGGACCAACGTGGTGCCCTTTGACCTGGTGCCCCACGAGGATGGCATGGATGTGGCCGTGCGGGTGCTGAAGCCCCTGGACTCGCTGGATCTGGGCCTGGAGACGGTGTACGAGAAGTTCCACCCCTCCGTCCAGTCCTTCACGGACGTCATCGGCCACTACATCAGTGGGGAGCAGCCCAAGGGCGTCCAGGAGACCGAGGAGATGCTGAAGGTGGGGGCCGCCCTCACGGGGGTGGGCGAGCTGGTCCTGGACAGCAGCTCCATCCGTCTGCAGCCCCCCAAGCAGGGCATGCAGTACTACCTGAGCAGCCAGGACTTCGACAGCCTGCTGCAGAGGCAGGAGTCCAGCGTCAGGCTCTGGAAGGTCCTGACGCTGGTGTTCGGCTTTGCCACGTGCGCTACCCTCTTCTTCATCCTCCGGAAGCAGTATGTGCAGCGTCGAGAGCGACTGCGCCTCCAGCAGATGGAGGAGGCGTTCCGGGAGCACGAGGCCCAGCTGCTGAGCCGAGCCAATCCCGAGGACCGGGAGAGTCTGAAGAACGCCTGCGTCATGTGCCTGAGCAGCTTCCGGTCTTGCGTCTTCCTGGAGTGCGGGCACGTGTGTTCCTGCGCCGAGTGCTACCACGCCTTGCCGGAGCCCAAGAGGTGCCCCATCTGCAGGCAGGCGATCACCCGGGTGATTCCCTTGTACAACAGCTAATGGTCTCGAGGCCCCACAGTGAGACCCCCCGCCCCGCTTCAGGGCTGTTTATCTCCAGGCCTTTCGAAGAGCAGTGGTGGGCGGCTGTCATCTCACAGCCCCAGCAGCAGGGGGCGGCCTTTCCAATGTGCAGGGGACCTTTTCCGGCACTGAGCACAGACTCACAGCTGCACCCTGGGGCAGGCGCCGTGGCACCGCGTCCCTTCCCTGGAGGCCCTGAGCGTGCGTGGCTGAGGACAGCTCACCGCTCAAGTGCCAAAGTCAGTGGCCTCCAGCTTTTCTGTTCTGGTGTCTTCTCGTCCTTTCTGGTGAGGTGTCGGTCCCTGTGGACTTGAGCCTTGAATGACTCTGCCAGAGCGGGGGCAAAGTTGCCTTGCGGAGCCGCTTCTGAAGAGACTGCGCAGTCTCCTTCCCCCTTGCTTACAGCCCGGAAGAAAGTTGTCAGGCTGGACGCGTCACTCGAGTCCCTTTCCCTCACGTGCTGGCCTCCTACACGTGCGCACGCGTGTGTCAGGACAAAAGGAAGTGAAATCCTGCACCTGCCCTCTAACAGGGCGGGACTCTGGTCAGAGAATGGAGAGAGGTCATTTGCGGGGGCACTTGGACCGGTGCCCATTCAGTGATCCCCGTGGCAGTGAGGATGGGGCCGCTTAGCTGCAGCCCTGCTGGGGCCACCACGGACCTAACGAGAGGGCCACCGGCGCACGCGTCCGCCCTGGCTTGGAACTCCCGAGGCCTGAGCGGGCTGAGGGCTCTGGTTTTCCCAGAGGAAGCAGTAAGGGCACTGCTGCCCCAGCCTCGGGCTTTCCCAGCTCCTCTCCAAGGCTGGCCCCACGGAGAAGTAGCAGCCGGCATCTTGAGCGCACCCCTGGAAAGTTCACATCCCGTGGGTGTAATCACACCGCCCTTCTCACAGGCCTGCTCACCCCTCAGCTGTCCCGCTCGAGTCTGTGAGTGTGGAGAAGTGGGGAAGCCTCTCTCACCACCTCTGAGTGTCCAAGGGCACGTGCATGGCGCTTTCCTCTCTCCCTTCCCTGGCTTTGAATATCCATGCCCGATCCTCCTTTGTGCGGGGGAGATGGGGGTGCTCTCAGGGGGCTGACGCCGGTTCTCTGTGCGTCCAGCATGGACGGCACAAATAAAAGACGTTATAGCCACGTGTCAGCCTCTTGCTTTGAACGAGAGTTCAGCGGCTAGGCTGAAGCTGCCCCGGGACGGCATTGAATCCTGTTATGGTGGAATGAGCTGGGGACCTGGAGGCCTCTGTGCGTCCTTCCTTGGCTGCAAGGTGGTGCAGCTTGGTGATGCTGAAGCGTGGGGGATGCTGGGGGGTGCTGGGGGGGTCTCCGGTCAGCCTGAGAGAGGGCCACCCCGGAGACGTGCCCGCAGGTCACGCCTGGCCTCGCTGAGAGTCGTCTTTGAAGACATCTGTGCTGATGTCCTGAACACAGGCAGTGGGATTTCACCTGCTGGGAGGATGGGACGGGTGTTGGGGACAGCAGGGAGGACACTAACATATGTACCGGATGCTCTTTCCGACTTAAATTTCATAGTAAGTCGATGCTCACGAGACCCTGCAGGCTCTCATGGCATCTCATCCTACAGATGAGGAAGCAAGGTCCGAGGGGGGATGTTCACTGGCTCAAGGACACACAGCGAGTGGGGGTGGGGGGGGGTCCACATTTAAACTCCCAGCTGCTTCAGACCCCTGACCCTCCTCACAGCGGTGGGGCTAACGGGTCCCTCAGTGCTCACGGGAACGCCCCACATGGTGCTGGTGCCCCACGTCAGTGGATGAGGCCACACTGGAGGAGGAGGCGGACGTGCGAACCCACTTGCCCATAGTGAGTCCTGTCCAGGGAGGCGGTAAGACCCTGGCTTTACACATAGGTGGCAGGGAGCGGGCAGGGAGAAGGGGGACTGATGGGGCTGACCTCTGAAAGTGTCAAAGTGTCTGCCGTTTTCCTGTGTCCTTTCAGCAGACACTTTGAGCGAGGGTCCAGGTTTTAGAGGATGAATGAGCTGCCTGTGTGTGGGGACGTGGGGGGCTTGTGTGCTAATCGGTCAGAGTTCAGCCCTTGGCATTAGATTCCATGAGTAGATCTGATCGCGTGATGGAAAAGCAGCAAAGGCAGCCTGCCCTTACCCCGGTCTGACTCGAATCCTGGGCAGAGTAATTGTGTGTGGAGTGTTCCTCCCAGTGGAGTGGCGCTACCCATCGTGGGAGACAGGAGCAGCACACCGTCTCTGCTTCAGGAAGTGGCAGCTGGTTGGGAACACGAACACACACGTACCCGGATTCCGGATCTGAGGTCCACACTCAGTCCTAGCCTGGCTGGACTGAGACTGCCCCATGCTCTCCATCACCCGTGCCAGTTCCCACCTTCCATTTAAGGAGCCTCATCACCAGCAGGGTTGAAGGGGCTTAAACCGATCCGTGGGACTGAGGCTGGGGGTTGGAGGTGACTTGGAGACAAGGAACTGACAGTGGGGTTGTTGTGAATTTTGACTCAACCCTTATGCTCAGCCTCTAATGTAGGCAGACAGCATTAGGCAGGGATCGTCTTGAGTAATTAATTGCTCCTGGTGTTTTGAAATTCTGTGCGAGGCACTTGATAAGCATGAATGCTTGCAGTCCTGCAAAGTGGGTATTGTTCCCTCTGTTTTACAAGTGAGAACAGTGAGGTCCAGCAGGGTTACATTTTGCCTACAGCCAGGCATAGTCATGAGCCTGGCAATGTTAGACTCTCCAGGTATCAAGTATGTTTCTAAGATTTAGGGCGAACCAGCAGGGGAGGCTATATCACCCCTTTTTACAGCTCATGTGATTTGCTCAAGGCTATCAAGGTCTGACTGTAAAGCCCTTTGCCTTTAGTCACATTGAAGCTGAGAGGCTAAGAGGGGAAATTGTTCAAGCAACAACTGAAGCTAGTCAGCACCTTGACAGTCACGAGTCACATCCCCTGGTTCTATAGACCACAGGCTGAGGCTTATCCTGGTGGAGCAGAAGCCAGGAGGCAGCTCTTTAGAATCCTAGGTCATTCAGAATGGTGATGGGAAATTCAAACAGCAAACAACGTGACAAACCAGGCCAATCTCTGACACCCTTTGCAGCCCTGGTCCTAGGCTGGGTGTGGACAGATCTGTTGGGGATGATCCCGCAGGGCCTCGCGAATGCTCAGAGGAAGAGGCTGTCAGGTTTGGTATCCTTGCTGGGCATTTGTTCATCTCAGAGACATTTGCTAAATGTGTATTCTGTGCCTGGGGATGCAGAAACAAATATGATGCAGTCCCTGCCCTCACTCAGAATTGTCTTTTTTTTTTGGTGGTACGCAGGCCTCTCACTGTTGTGGCCTCTCCCGTTGTGGAGCACAGGCTCCGGACGCACAGGCTCAGCGGCCATGACTCAGGGGCCCAGCCGCTCCGCGGCATGTGGGATCTTCCCGGACCGGGGCACGAACCCGTGTCCCCTGCATCGGCAGGGGGACTCTCAACCACTGGGCCACCAGGGAAGCCCTCAGAATTGTCTTTTACTGTGTCCTTATTGTTTGAAAACGACTAAGCCCCACGGGTCGGATGGGTGCCTCTCGGCTGTTGGAGTGTTTGTGGTTCACAGAATTTCGCAGCTGGGATGGCCTTTGAGATTAGCCTGGTTAGAGCAGATTCCCTGACCATTCAAAATAAAGCAACCAAGGGCAGGGTATCCTTGCCGAGGGGGAGCCAAACAGAGAACACCTACCCCACAGAGCCTAGAATGATCTATTTAAAACACCAATCTGACCATGTCCCTCTTCTGCTTGAAGTCCTTCCCCTGGCTCCCTGTTACCTCCAGGGTCCAGCCCTGGTTCCTGCAAGGCGTATGAAGGCATGTGACCCAGCCCTTGGCTACCTCTTCAAGCCTCTGCATATCTGTCTCTCTCACACTTGTGGCTCCAGCCACACTGAGCCGATGAGCTTCCTTAAACACGTCGCTGTTCCTGCCTCCTAGCCTTTGCTATTGCCGAGTCCTGCCCCTGGCATTCTGGTCCTTTCTTGACCTTGCTAACATCTCCTCACCCTTCAAAACTCAGCTTTAGGTGTCCTCTCCAGAAAACCCTCCCCTGACTTTCCCCACGCAGGCGGGGTTAGGTGCCCCTCCTCTGACATTCCATAATCCAGTCCTGTTCCTGCTCTGAACCCATGTCTTGGGCAGGAACTGTATCTTATTTCTGCTCCAGCACAATTTTTTTAGGTCATCACTCTATACTCGTTAGAGCTAACATTAGGGCTTGCTCTTTGCTAGGTACCGGCGAAAGACTGGACGTGATCAATGTCATTTAATCCTCACTGTGAGCTATGTGTTTGTATTATTCTTACTTTAAGGAAAAAGAAGTCAAGGCCCAGAGAGGTCAAGTTGCTCGAGCACCCAAGAAAGACAGGATTTAAGTCCAGGCAGTCTGACTCCAGAGCCCGAGCCCTTAACCACTGAAAGTACATGGAATGAATGAGAAAACCAACGAATGAGATAGTGGATGCGGGGCCAGCAATCCTGGGAGGCTGCCTGTGGGAGTTGGTTTTTGGACCGGAGATGAGGGTCATGGCTTGGTTGTAAGGAACAAGGGAAGGGCCTCTCTGAGGGCCCAGATCCAAGATGGATTGTATAAGAGAAACATCACGTCCAATGACCTGCCCAGAGTTTTGAGGGCTCTACACAGGAAAGTCAGGACAACATCATTGCGTGGTGGTAAATGGTCCGGACTGGGAGCCCAGAGGCTGCCTTTCTCTCGGGTCCTGGCTCTGTTGCTGTGTGATCTTAATGGAGTGATGTAACTACTCTAGGCTTCACTTCTGTTTGTAAAAGGAGCAGATTGGATTAGACGCTCCCCAAGGCTCCACTCAGCTCTGCCATTTTGCATGTCTGTGACACAGCGAGTGGATGAGGAAGGAGGGAGAGCAGTTTCGAAGCCCTGAGATGAAGACCCTCTTCAGGCGAGCTGCCTGCCGCAGACTCAGAGCCACGTTCCCGGAAAGCCCGGGAGATCAGCACATTTTCTCTCTAATTAGATAGTGTTAACTTATCAATTTTGAATGAGCTAAGTTTCCATGTACGATGTCCTGAATCGCTCCCCGGCGTGCTCATTAGTCATTTCTCCTGCAGCTGCTGCCTTATTGTTCTTCAGATGCCAGCCGAGGGACCTGGCATCTCCCTCCCCCGAGAATGGGGCACGTGAGGCCAAGCCAGGGACACTGGCACTGGTCAGAGGGGCTGCCCAGGCCTGGGAGAGGGCCCTCAGCTCTCGACCTTTACCCTGTGTCCCTGCCAGAGCCACTGCCTCACATGAGGTGCCTCAAATCCAGATTCCTCTAGGACTGGGCTATGACCCTGGAGGGCCACAGCTGAACTCAACAAGCACTTATTAAGCGCCTAGTGCACCAGGCACCTTGGGTCTTGAGCCTGAATGGTCTCTAGGCTGGGAAGAGTGGGGTACATATGAAGTCATACTAATATTAACGTCCAAATTGCCATAACTTCAGCCTCTCCGCCCCCCCATGGTCCTCCCTGGTGTTTAAGGTGCTTCATAGGATGGGGCTTCATTCATGCTTGCAGTAATTTGGCTCATAGTCTGCATTTCTTCCTGCCCTTCCCCACCTCAGGGCTTGTGATGGGAGCCCGCTCATGCTGCAATCTCTACCACGACCTCCAGGCGGCGCTGTGCTCCTATGGTTGAGGCCGCTGGAGGCCTTGCGGGAGAAACTGAGGTGGCGCTTCCAAGGGCGGGTGCAATTTTCTCTCTCCTGAGGCATGGGGCACAGGCCTGAGAGCAGAGCCTGAGAAGGACCCTGGGCTGCTGATCCCAGGTCCCGCGCACAGGCTGGGAAGGGGAGAAGCAGGAACGTTCTCTCTGGTTCCTTGCTTTCTCTGCCCAACACACCAGGAAGCCAGGTGCAGATGTGAAAATTCTGAGAAACCCAGAAAACTCAGGGGAAAAGAATCCTGCATTTCTCTCCCTATAATTTTCCAGGCATTCACATCTTTAAATATACTAAACATGATTTCTTTCAACAAAAAATGAGACATGCATAATGCATCGCATGTTCTTAAAATACCCAGATGACTTCACGCTGGTAAAGGAGGCTTAAAAAAATTGTACGGCATAGATTTTGATTTTCTCCCCAGAAGCTTTCTCTTAGTGGAGAAATCCTGCTTCTCCCAGCCCAGCCTGCTTCCCTTGCTGTCCTCTCCTCTGCCCTGTCTTTGCCTTCCGCCCTCCCTCCTATGTGTCAAGTTTCTCTGTCCCCTTCTCGGCAAGGAAAGAGAACCGGGAACTGCTTTGCTTGGCAGTTCTGCCTCTCATCTGCCGCTGTTTGCCTCTTGCCTTTGAGTGTGCGAAAGTTTCTTCCTCTGTGTGTGGATCTGTCTTCCTCTCTGAGGCTGTTTTAGCTTCTCTCCTTCTGTTGGATGCTGTCTGTGAGTCTGTCTCTCCTCACATCTGTCTCCCCTGCACCTGGCTCCTACCCTCCCAGACGGCTCTCTCCTCCTTCCGGATCCCCTGCTCAGCCCAGCTTCTGGCGGAGGGCCTCTGTGCCCTGCGGTGGCCGCTCCCCCAGCTTCTACCCTTCCTACTACATAGGAAGTTCCCCGTCTAGGAAGAGAAAGCCCTTCTCTCGGCCCCTGCAGGCCCTGGAGGGCTTTGGGCAGTGGGACTCACTGCATGAAGCTGTCCCTTCCTCTTATCCTAGTGACCCAATCAGCAACTCATCTGATCCTCCCAATCTCCCCTTGAGGCTGATCTGGTTACCCCCACTTTACAGCTGAGAGGAATTCTGGCTCAGACAGTGAAGTGACTGCCTGGAGGTCACACAGGTAAGAAGGGGTGGAGCTGGGATTGAACTTCTGCTTTACCCTCATCTCACTTGCTGTCACCAGGTCCAGCGCACAGAGCTCTGAGCTGGTCCTTGGGAGAACTGGGGTCTCGGTCCTGGCTCTGTTTCCGATCGGGCAGCTCATCTTTCTCGTTTGGGGTTGACTTCTCCCCACCATGCAGTGGGAAAATGCCCCTCTCTGCCCTGCCAACCTTACAGGTTATCACGGACATCAAATGGTGTTGCATCCGTGGTGGTGGTGTGGGGGGGACGTGCTTGAATAACATCATGTGGGAACCCAAGGGTCCAGAGCATGCCCAGTCCCCTCGCTGGGAACCTGAGCTCAGAGGTCAATGGCCACATCGTTCTGTCCAGGGTTGAACCCACACAGGTCTGACCCCAGGTTTGGGGGAGAGTCAGGGTGAGGGCGCCTGGGTTTAAGGTGTAAAAATCTCTTCTGTTGTCACAGGATACTGGTGGGGAGTGTCGTTTACGGGATCCAGTCCTGCGTTCTTTATCTGAAGGGCCTTTGGGGTTCAGAGATCCGCTGGAAATTGCACACACAATTTTCTGTATCTGGGAAAGAGAATCCATCTCTTTCATTAGATTCCCAGAGAGGTCCTCAGCCTGCAAGAGGCTTGGGCAGTGATTTACATCTCCTCAGTTTGTGGGTAGGTGGAGGTGCAGAGACTAGAAGAGGCTTGTCTCTGCGCACCCGACTCCCAGGTATCCTCAGGGAAGTGGTGTCACCCAACAGTTGTGAGCTCGGCCTCTCCTGGGCTGTGCTGCTTTGGGCTCGTCACTCAACTTCTCTGGCCTCAGAGCCCCTAAGGAGGACAGAGAGAGAGATGACAATCCCAGCCACCTTCTGCGGTTGTCAAGCGTGGATATGTATTCCCGGGGTGTGGGAAGTGCTTCATAGAGATTGGGTGGGAGAGTGGCAGTCAGAGGGCTCCCCTTTCTGAGCTTGATGGAGTCACGTCCTCCTTAGTCCCCATTAGCGGTCGCGATTTGCTTAGCTCATTTTCTGGTGAGGTCAGGGGCTCTTCAGTCAGGGGACTTCAGGCCTCTCGGGAGCCTGGGTGGGAGAAACCTGGTATGCAGAGCCCAGGCTCTGGAGCCAGACCACGGTCCCCAGCCTCCTGAGCCTCCACCATTTGTCCATGAGGCTAGCATTGTACCTGCCCTCGTCTGCACCCCTGCCCCGCTGGAGTCGTGCCGACATGGCCATGGTGCCTGGCCTCTCGGCTCTCCTCTCCTCCTGGCCTGGGCCTGAGTGAGGCAACTGCTTCCCAGGGTGACATGGAGCCCCAACACCTCCCACCTGCTCGTTCTGGGCTGGTCTCTCAGAGGTCCTAGGACCACACCCCACCGCCATCCTCTGTGTGAGGTCATGCAGTGACTTGGGTTGGGGGAGGACAGTGCAGTTGGGACACTGGTGATCCCTTCTCACGTCCTGGTGAGATTAAGTTCCTCAGCTCCCCCCAGGTGTCCTCACTATTTCTGAAGTTTTCCTAAAGAGCTCATGGGACTCTCCTTTTGTGGGTTATTGGTATAATAAAATCTTAAAAAAATTACCCTCAGACCTCTTTATTTTAAAGGAACCCAGCAGACTTCATCGTTGGAAAAAGCCCTTTAATTTTGTGACTGATTGATTGTGTGTGCGGCTGGAGCCTCCCTCCAGATACAGTCCCGAGCTACAGTGAGAAGCAGGGGTGTGAGACCCTGAGCAAGAGACCTGGCTCCAGCCCGCCCCATGGGCACCCCTTTCCCCACCTGTGATGGGAGGAGGTGGGACTAGATGAACTCTAGGGCTGGTTTCATGCGGAGGCTTCTAGAACTCTGGGCATTCTTTGGAGACCCTCTGGGGAGTATGAGGGGCCCGAAGGGGGGCGTCCTGAGCCCCTATCTCCCCAGCAGCTTGCCCTTTACTTTTTATCTCTGGAGGTTCCTTGTAAGATTTTATTTGAAGAAAGGGTCTTGGTAATTAAATGAAAAAAGCAGACTTTTGGGGGGAAGGGCTCTGCCTGCCACAGAAGTCCTGTACAACTGTTTGCTGCGTGGAGGGAAGGTGAGTGAACTGTTCTCGGGTCGTTTCTTGATTCCAGGTCTGAGCTACCCCCAGTCGGCTTACATGCTTTTCTCTCACTGTGTGTGTTTGTGCATGTGTGTGTGCGCGCACACAGGCGTGGTGCGGAGGTGGGCTGCAGAAGCCTTGCCTTTCAAGGCGGGTGGGGAACGGGCTGCACCCAGGTTCCAGTCCCCGAGGTGAGAGGCGTGGGGGTGATGTGGGTTTTTATCTGGCCTGGTTCAGAGTGGTAGTACCCTTCTGGAGGCCACTTAGACTCTCTGGAGGTGACCAGCTGGCCGTTGCCATGGCACCACATCCTGGCCTCCCCTGCTGGGCCATCGAGGGTCTGAGCCAGTCCTGGCAAGGCTCAGCATTCCCAGCGCTCCGCCCCATGGGTTACTGGGCCTGAGTTGCCAGCAGATGCCCTGCGCCCAGGGCTGAGACACCACCATCTTCTCTAAGTCTCGCCATTACGCTCTGATGCCATGGCCTGTGACTCAGTTTCCCCATCTGGGTAGGAGAGAGGGGAAGGGAATAAGGGGAGCAAATGCACGCGGAGCACCTCCTTTATGCGGAGGCCCATCTGGGGCTGACTTTCCCTTTTTCCATCCCATCGACACTAGTGCAGGGTTCAGGGCACAGCAGGGCCTTGCAAATATGTATTTTTAAACCTGGAACATCTGTGCTGAAAGGGCTCACAGAGATGGTCCTGTTCTGTGGTTCTCAATTCTGCAGAGTCCCAGGGTTTGGTAAAGGAGATTTCAGGTGAGGTTTGAAGGAGAAACCCCCCCACCTTTGCCTCAAACAGGTTTTATCTACTTTCGATTTGAGAGATCTGGTTGATTTTGCAGCTGAAAAGAATGTGATTTTTCTCCAAGTTTCCCATTTTGTGATGTAGAGTCAGAGGCCTAGAGGAGAGAATCAGCTTATTCAAGGTCACAAAGAGAGTCAACAGGTAATAATAATAACTATGTTTACTGAGGACTTACTGTGTGCCAGGCATACGATACATGTATAATCTCCTTCCCTAGAACAAACCACCGAGTAGAAATCATTATTACCCCCATTTGACAGATGAGGAAACTGAGGCACGATGAGGTGAAATAACCACAGAGTTAGGAAATGACAGAGTAGGAATTTGATCTTGGCTGCCCAGTGAAGGCCATCCCCTTCACCCTGGCCTACTTCATTAGACTGTGTACTGCCAGGTTTCCTTGATGCGTGGTGGGGAAAGTGGTCTCCACTCCTGCCTTACTTGGTCCGTTCCTCCATCTGGACCTGGCATCTTCAACACAGCCCTGGGCATCTGGCTCACAGCCAGCCTCTTGGCTTTGTGGGGTAAGGCAGGGATGGAGCCCCAGGGTACGTGTGTGCATCCAGGTCTAGGGCTCCAGAATAAAGCGATGGCCCACTGAAGGATGAACAAATGGAGGACCGAGTGAGGCATTTGAAATGGAGACAGTTGGGAGGGGTAGAGGTGGAGGAATACCATACTGATTCACACTTTCCCTTGCAGAGCTTCTGTGTGCCCTTGGAGGCATCACTTAGCCTTCAGGAACCTTGTCTGTAAAATGGGTCTGACTGTCCCAGTCCTGCCACTTCTGGAGGCTAAAGGGAGCCTCTAGGAAGGGAACAGTCATGGTAATGCCTTTCTGACAGTAAAGTGCCATGTGCCTGAGAGGAATGTGTGGGTAAGGGGGTGGGTATTGAGTTAGGAAGGTGTGGTGCTGCCACCTTTAACCTTATTTGGAACAAGGAAAGGTAAACATACAAACAGATGGGGTGTAAAACCCAGCTTCTCTTTTTGCTCTCAGTTGCTGTGTGTGTAGGGATGCGTCAGCCCTCTCTGTGCCTTTCTGCAGACCTTCAGTACAGCAGGACTGTGGTAGCTACTCAGCGTGAACACTGCTTTGTTACTTGGCAGTAAAGGAGCCAGAAGAGTGTGAGATTAGTGGAGTGGTCTCAGCCCTGCAAGCTGTCACCACTGCGGGATGTCCCCTATAGGGGCCCGGAATCACAGCTGGGAAAAGTGGCTTCTCCTGGTTCCATCAGTAGCCTGTGACCTCGGCAAGTCACATACTCTTTCCGCTAAGGTTAAACAGGCATGCACTGTCTCCTCTTTCTACCTCAGAAGGTGTTTATTTTGAGAAGCAAGGTCAATAATGCACGTGAAGATGCTTTGGGGTGTGGTGGGGAGGAACAGAAAGACTGATACAAATGTAAGAGCTTCTTGTAACAATCATCCTGCTTGTTATGCTTTTGTTTTCTCTTCCAGCACTTGGCCTGGTGTTAACCTCAAAGCAAACACTTGGAAAAGCCTTAATGAATGGAGACAGGTTGCTTGTGGAGTGGAGCAAAGGAGGCCAGAGACCTGCTGCTTCTGCCACTGACAAGCTGTGGGATTTGGAGAAAGCCCCTGACCCTCTCTGGGCTTCAGTTTCCCCATTTCTAAATGAAGGAGGCTGGACTGGGTCCTCCTTAAGGATCCTCCCGATTCTGACGGTTCTGAAATGGGAATGAATGAAGTGCTACTGTTCTTTCTCCCTCATTAAGTCATTGTGCAAATGTTTAGTGCACCTCCTTGCTCAGCCAGGCCCCGAGAGCCTGATGCTAGCTAGCCCCATGTCCCATTTTACAGCTGAGGTCATGGAAGTTCAGAGAAGGGATGTGACTTGCCCAAAGTCACACAGCTAGCAAATGACAAGGCTGAGATTCAAACCCAGGCCTGAATCCAAAGGTCATGCCTAGTCCATCTGCATCCCGGTTTCTCAGCCCCTTCCTCGCCTCTCCCCAAGGTGCCTGGCCTCTGGAGGCCAGGGATCCTCTTTACACAGTTTGGGGGAGGGGCTGGGCTGGCTCCTCTCAGGCAGCCTCTCTACCATATGTTTTGTCACTAAAAAACACCTCCCCCCTTCCGTCCAGCCCGCCACTCACCCAGAGTCCTAGATTTAAGGTGCGAGTGAACCTGAAGATGCTCTTTCGCTATTGGTGGGACCCCTTGCAGGGCAGCTGGTGGAGCCAGTTGAGACTCACCAGGGGACCAAGATGTGTTTCCTTGCCCTGCCTTCAGCAAACTGCATGACCTTGGGATGGCTGCCTCTTTCTGCGGTCAGGCTGGTCCTGCCGCGTGAAGGCGGTCTCCAGGGGGAGAGCAGGTGCAATCGGCGCTGGGCGAGGATAACGAGCCCTCCTCGCGCACCTTGCACCCTCGGAGTTACCATCTGCTCGGCAGACGCGCCTCCCAGGACCCTGGGGTTGCCCCAGTCTCCCTCCCGGGATCCAGAGCCCGCTCCTCGGCTCAGAAGCCTCAGTCTCTAAGAGCCAGGGCTCGTGGCAGTTGCTGGAAGGGAGGTCCCCAGGGGCAGAGAGCTGCAGGCCCGGGACGTCCCCGGCAGAGGCAGTGGACGCCAAGAGCCGGGCATCCCTGGTGAGGCCGGCGTAAGAAGGCGCTCCCCGCTCCTCGGGGAGGCTGGGCTGCCCCTCCCCACCCCCCATCCGCCTCCACCCCGAGGCCCCGCGGGATCCCGAGTCCAGAGACCTGGCTGGGAGCAGGGCCTTCCAGGGCGAACCGAGTGGGAGAGGGAGGGTATGAGGCCCAAGGGGCCGGGCCCTGAGAGTCTAGAGTGGGGCGCAAGTGTGATGGGGGCAAGGGGTTCCCCGGTTGGCGCCGGCGGGGGAGACCGTGTCCGAAGGTCGCCGGGTGCTCTCCGACCTCTACCCCAGCATCTGGCCTCCGGGGAGACCTGCATCCATCTGTCCTTCCCCACGTGTGCGTCGTAGGTTCCCCTTCCCGCTCCCGGAATCCCCACTCCCCCCAGCTCCCCGCGGGAGGCAGAGCCGGTGGCAGGTCCCGCGCGGAGCCGCCGCGCACCGGCTCGGGACCCGGTAAACACCCCGCGGGAGGAGGCGGCGCCCGGAGGCCGCCGGGCCGGGGCGGGGCTCACGGGGGGCCCCTCAGCGCGGGCGGGACGCGGGTGCTGGGGGCGGGGGCAGGAAGCTAGCCGCGGCCCGGGCCGGCCTGCGCTGCCCCGTGACGTCGCTCGGCTTCCAGGGATCTGTCCCCGCGGCCCGGGTCCCCTCCGCCCCGCCCTCCTCCTGCCCTCCCCGCCCCCCCCCGGCCTCGCCTCCGCGCCGCGGCCGGCATTTCTCGCTCGCAGCTCGCCCGCGGGCTGGCTCTCGGTCCCGGCCTCCTTCTCCTCCCTCTGACTCTCCTCCTTCCCTCTCCGACCCTCTTTCTCTCTCTCCCCTCTCCCTCTCCGATCCTGATCTAGTCGTTCCCTCCGCCCTTTCTTCTCCTCCCTCTTGCCTTCCTCTCTCTCTTTCGGTCGATTCCCCTGCCTCTCATTCTCTCTGTGTCTCTGCTTCTCTCCCCGTTTCCCTCTCGGTTTCTCTCTTCCCCCTCCCTCTCTCCGGGCTTCTCTCCCACCCCCCACCCGTGCCCTCCCTCCACCCTCGCTCCCCTCCCCCTCCACCCCTCGCAGCCCAGCCGCTCGCAGCTCCCCAGTCAGCCTCCCCGAACCAGCGCCGCCGCCGCCCGCACTCGCCGCAGGACCGGCCTGCCCGGCTTCCCGGGGTGCGCCCTCCTCGGCCCCGCGCCCTCGGGGCTCGCTGGCACAGCCTCCTCCCTCGGCTCACGGCCCCGCCCGGCCCGGCCCCAGCCCAGCGCCCGAGCGCGCCGAGGATGTGAGTCCTGCTCGCCTCTGCCGGAGCAGCAGCCACTCTCGCGCCGCCGAGCCGGAGCGCAGCGCAGCGCAGCCTCGGGCGCTCGCGGGGTCGCTCGGGCCGGCTGCGCGCTCCTGCCCCAGCGGCGCCCTCCGGCCTCTCGCCGGCGCCAGCGCCGCCGCAGCCCGCGGGCGGTCCTCGGCCGGCCGTCCCCGGCCCCAGCGCCGCTGACCCTGTCCGCCGCGGGCGGGGACGCGGGCGGAGGAGGTGCCGCCGCGGAGCCCCCGGACGCGACCATGTCGGAGGTGCTGCCCTACGGCGACGAGAAGCTGAGCCCCTACGGCGACGGCGGCGACGTGGGCCAGATCTTCTCCTGCCGCCTGCAGGACACCAACAACTTCTTCGGCGCCGGGCAGAACAAGCGGCCGCCCAAGCTGGGCCAGATCGGCCGGAGCAAGCGGGGTGAGTTCTTGGCCACCTCCCCCGACACCCGTTTTCCGGGTACCCAGGCCTGGCGGAGGTTTGCGGGGTTTTCCCGCACCCGGGAGCCCGTTCCGACCCACTAACATCTCATCGCGCAGAATTGGACGGGGGTGGGGGGGATCCCGCACTGCGGGTTCAGCTCCGGCTGGCCTCGGGAGCCCCTCCCCCTCAGCTGGATCCTCGTTGGGGTCACCCAGGGGGCGTGGCTGCATCTCGCTGCAGCAGGGGCTGAAAGGTTTTACTCTGGTTCCCAAAGTTTGATTTTTTGATTTATACCCTGCCCCCGCCCCTTTTGCGCCCCTTTTGCGCAGTGTAGTAGCAGCTGAACTCGATCTACAACCCGGGGTGGGGGGAGTCCTAGGGCTCCCCAGGGAACGGCGTGGGGAACTGCGGGGGGGAGGGCTGGTTCCGGCGGGGAAGGCGAGGGGCTTTCGGATCACACCGGCTTTTCATTGTTCCTTGGCAGGGGGAGGGGGTTTGCCGAGCCTGGGCGCTCGGCGCAGGAGCTGGAAAAGCCCCGTAGAGACTGGGACGCGCAGGGGCTCTAAGAGGAGCTCCAGAGGCGCGGGGACAATGAGAAAGACCGATAGCTGCCGTGAGAGACTGAGACGCAGAGATAGGGAGGAAGGCGGAGCGGGGAAGTAGCGGGGAGGCCGAGATGGGCAGAGACCGAGACAAAGCTAAGGAGAGAGAGAGTCAGAGCCGGGAAGACAGCGAGCCAGGAACGCAAGTCTGGGGAGGACAGAAAAGCAGCTGAAACAATGAGGGCAACCGACACCCCGGACACAGAGAGAGGCCCAGAGACCTCGACAGGTGACCGTCGCGCCGGGAGACTGATGGAGGGACCGAGGAAGGCGAGGCTAGGTAGAGATAGTGAGAGAGGCGAAGGACACAGAGAGGCAGATGCGGAGAGGCGGGCGAGCCGCCGGTGGGCAGCGAAGGGAGGCTCCGACCTCTGTAGCTGCGAGTGCGGAGAGGCCAAGTCAGCCCGCTGGCAGCGCGGAGGGGGGCTCCCGGCCCAAGCGAGGCCAGAATCCCCGACGGGCTGCGCGCTGTGCAACCGGCCCCTGGCGTCCCTCCTCGCTCAGCGCACCTCAGCACCCCGCCTCGGCTGTCGGCGCTGCGCTCGGGGCACCCGGGAGAATCCCAGGCCCGGAGCCCGTGGCTCCTCCCTCCCCTCCCTCTCCCGCCCAGGAGCCTTTTTTCCAAATAAATGCGCCCTCCAGGGCGGGTGGGGACCGGGGTGAGGACCAGGCCGGTGCGCGCCTAGGCTGCCACCAGGGCTGCGGGATTTCTGCCCTCTTCGTTTCCTCTTCTAAGGACCATGCTGGGACGCGGCCTGGGGGAGGGGGAGTGGTTGAGAGAAAAGCAGCAGAGGGACCCCTGGCCGAGCAGAAGAGGATGGGGGCTGTGTTAGCACGCGTGGAGACCCCTTCCCTCTCCTTTCCTCAGTCTACCCGCCCCGCCGACCCGGGCGTAAAGCGAAACTTAGGGACCCCTGGCTAGGCCCAAGAGCGCTCACCTCTCCTTTTCTCCCCCTTTTTTTGCAGTTGTTATTGAAGATGATAGGATTGATGACGTGCTGAAAAATATGACAGACAAGGCACCTCCTGGTGTCTAACTCCCCTAAAGACAATGAGTTAAGGGAGAGAATAAGAATGAGATCGGCGATATCAGTTATTGGCAAAAAGCATGAAAAGAGAAAGCACTTTGAAATTTATTACTAGCTTGCTACCCACGATGAAATCAGCAACCTGTATCTCGTGTCAGGCCGGGAGACAGATGAGGCGTGAGAAGGAGAAGGCTCTGGGCTTCTTTGCAAAGATAAAAATTAAAAAGAAATTTTTAAAAATTAAAAAAATCACTATATATATATACATAAAGAAATAAAAAGAGAAGTCTCAGTTGCAGCTATTTGTCAAAATTAATATCCATTTCTTTTTCTATACAGTGAATATTGCGCAATTATAGATCTGGTTTTTGAACCACTTAAATAATGAAGCAGCAACACCGGGTGTTTTGAGGTGTTGGCATTCTTCGCTGATTTGGCTGTTCCCAATGTTTACATTATTTAATCTTGCAAAAATGATTCTGTGCACTTGGATGTGAAATGCTGTCCAGTTTTATTTTTTTATGTTGTTATCCTTGGATGTACAAAAAAAAATCAGAAAATGATCTCTATAGATATTGCATTCTATTTTGGTCATCTTTTGAAGTTATCAAGAACGTGTTTAAAACAAGACGAGAACTTTTCTAAGGAATCATACCTAGAAAATAATCATCGCTTTATTTTAAAATGAATTGTAAAGCTTGTGTTTCTTTGTTGCTGCGAGCTATTTGCCCAAGTTAATGCAAATGAACACATTTTATATGTCAGGAAAAAAAAACCACAGAAAAAACAAAGAAAAAAAAATGCTTGAGCTTTTTCTAACCTCTCCCTGCAGTCTGTTGTGTGAGCAGCCTGTTTTTTCCTCTAATATTGTGTCAGTTTATTCTCTTTAATGGACTGTAAAAAAATGTAATCACAAGAGTGCCAAATATCTTGAAATGCCAAAAGGCATTTTGGTTTCTTTTCTTTTCCCTGTGCTCTGAGTTCACGTAAAGGAATGCTTGGAGTGTCTTTTTCTGTTATTTATAGGGGTTCTCTTAGGGCACACCAGCTGCCTGTTTTGCATGGTATTTGCAAAAATGCCTCTTGCGTGAGGAATCTTTTCCCGTTTTTTTGTTTGCAACTTTGGACCTCAAGAGGTTTCTTCCTTTCCCTACCCTGTTGCCTCTTTTCTTAATTCAATATTCTGTATGTTGCACCTTTAACCAGCACACAGGGCTATTTCTTCAATGTACAATAAAAGAACTGTTCCTGTGTCTCACTCTCTTTTCTCGGCTTTGGTTCCAGGGAGCTTGCTTTTTGTCTGCTGCTTGCAGACGGGAAGGCGGGACCGGTAGCTTTGGTCTGTGAGGCAAAAAGGTGGTGTGGAGGCCACCGTGGGTTGGGCTCAGGTGATAGGAAAGAAGCTGGAGTGGCAAGGCCATCCCTGGAGGGCAAGTGCGTCCAGTTTGGATTTGCTTTGGGCTCTCCCAACTTCTGTTGGGTTTCTGCCATCCCTGGTGGGGTGTGGGGAGAAGGAGGGCTGGTGTGCTGGTTGGCAGGGAGTCAGCCTCGTGAAAGGCAAAGTTTGGAGGCTGGCAGGCTTGGATTCAAATCCCAGCTCCTTCACTTCCTAGCTCTATGGATTTGAGCAAGTCCCTTCACTTCTTCAGGCCTCAGTTTCCAAATCTGTGAAGTGGGGTTAATGCAGCTCCTACCTCGAAGGTTGTTGGGAAGATTCACACAGCACCCAGCACATAGTAGCACTCAGCATAAGATGCCCAGGTAATCCTTCATCATGGGCCACCCGTCCTCAAGGGCAGGGCTGAGGAGGACCTATGCTCTTTGCCCTGCACCTTTGCCTTCCTGAGTTCACAGGTCCTTCCTGGAGGGATGAGCCTGGTCCTCTGGGGCCCACAGCCTGATTGGATTTGTCTCGGGCTTCCCCAACTCAGCAGCCCTCCTCCAATCACCGCTCAAAAAGTCTCGTTATGAAAAAAAATTCTCAGCCCCTTGTTGGGCTCAGGACAGTTAATGGCAGTGGAGCAGGCCCCTGGGGGAGGAGGGGTTGGGAGAAGGATTTTGGCTGAAGAAAGGCCGGGAGAGTTTTTTTCTCCTGGGCTGTTTGGCATCCAGGAGTCCCGGTGCCGCCGGGAGCTTTTAATGTGTTTGTTGTAAAACTGTCAGTCGGGGAGTCACAACACAGCTCACGGTGACAGGAGCCTGAGTGTGACTCAGACATCAGGTAAGACAGGCCTGGGTGGGGAGAAGGAAGGGGGGCTCCAGAGGGCCTGTGGGGAGGGGGGTGATGTCTCAACCCCATTCTCAGGGGTGGAGGCCCAGAGCCTCAGGGGGACCCAGTGGAGTCCCTATCAGGCATCATCGGGAAGGCAGGCAAGCTGGAGCTGGCGGTGCCTGCAGGACGATGGGGGTGGGGTGGGGTGCCAGCTTGATTTTCCCAGGCGTGTGACCCTGTTCCCAAACCTGGCTCTCCTCCCCGCTGACCCCAGAGAGTCCCAGTGCTCGGAGCCGATGGGCCTTTAGGTACCACGGAGCCCAGCTTTCCCCTGTGCTCTGTCCGCATGAAGGTTGAGGGGCCGCCTGGCAGAGCTAGGGGCCGGGCCCACCCTCTGTGCGGCATCAATTTGCCGAGAGGAGTAGGAACCAAATGAAAAGATTCTTTCAGAAGACAGGTGTCTGTCCGCACCCAGGAGTGAGTACCACTTACCTGATCAAAGCGCCGTGCAATTACAAAGCGCTTTCCCTTCCAAGCCTCACATAATCAGCCCAGCAACCCTGGAAAACCACAGCCCCTACCTCTCTTTAGTAGGTGAGGAACTCGACACCCCAGAGGGGCTAAAAGGACGGGCACAACAGCCATACTCACTGAGCTCTTACTGTAGGCCCGGCTCGAAACGGCTCTATGGAGCAGGTGTTACCTGTGTCCTGATGATACAGGAGAAACCAGGGCTCAGAGGCATTAGGTAACTTGTATGAGGTCACTCAGCTGGTAAGTCGGGAAGCACTCTTGAACCCAGAGTCCGGGCTCCAGGATGGGGATGCAGAGTCACCTGTCCCCAGACCCAGGCTCAGTCCCAGCTGCAGCCATTGTCCTTCAGCCTTAAATATCCTTTTGTTGGTTTATTGTTCTGAGCCTGAGCTCTCCCGCTATTCTGCCAACAGACAACTGACTGCATCAGGGGTCAGAGGGAGGCAGAGCATCTTAGCTGACCACTTGGATGTGGTCAGCTGAGACCTGGAGCTGCCCTCTGCTGGGAATGGGGGAGCACGGGAGCCCTTGGTGAGGCTCGGGTCCATTTTAATAAGTGATGTATTAAAAGGTTCCTGCTGGAAGCCACCCCATCAGCCAAGGCAGGATTCTCTGTCTGGGAAGACAGAATCTGCCTTTCCCGCAGATTCCGATCCACAACAGAAGAATATAAATCTTTTAAATATACTCGAACATCGGGGTAAACATTTGTTGAGAAGGCACTTTAGGGACTGGGCAGATATCAAATTATACCAAGTACAGGATATGTTTGAAGTATCTGGTTAGGTAGCAGTAAATACGGAAAAGGCCACTCGAAGTCCGATCTAGGGGAGGGTGTCTCAAAGCCTCCAGGCATCCATCGAGCATCCAGGGCTGCATTATTCAAACTTCATTAATCGAATGCTTGTAATAAGCATCCATCTCCCTGGATTCTGCTTCCTTGGCCTGTCCAGGCTGACAGCCTGAAGGAATATCAAAAAGCACCTCTAAGGGGGAAATTGGCAAATTAAGTTTTAAAAGAAAGTGACTTGAAAATTACTGCTGTCTGGAGGCCACAGATGAAGGAGTGAGCACCGTTGCCTGTGCAGACAGCAGGCAGCTGGTTCTCGGCCCTCAGGGCCCAGCAGAGGGGGTGGATTTCAGGGTGGCTACTGAGCACATAGAGGGCATGAGTTTGGGACTTCGGTGACTTGGATTTGAAACCTCTCATATACTTTCTCGTTTGGACTTGGGGCCAGTTTCTCAAGCTCTTTGGGCCTCTGTTTCTTCTTCTGGAAAATGGGGATGGTGGCAATGCCAGTAGCACAAAGGATTAAATAGGAGCTCCCACTCCTCCCAGGTGCAGGGCCTGGTGCGTTATAAATGTCAGTCATCATACATGAAGCGCCTACTGTGTGCCAGGTAATGGACTTTCAAGACCTAGCAAACAGTTCGAGGTGTGTGAAGCTTCTTTGCAGATGGTTTTTGGCAGCCCAGAGCTGACACCCTGAGGGGACAGAGGGGCAGTGGAGGCATCCCCGCGGGGGTGGGGTAGAGGAATCAGCTCACGTCTCATTATCCCCATCAGTTCCCCAAAGCACCCCAGTCAATACAATCCTGAGTAAACCTGTGTGCTTGCTCTCCGAAGGCAGTTGAGAGGAGTTTCCTACCGGCTTCCAACCAGACTGCTGCAAGCCTTCCTCCTCTGGATGGAGACTAACAAATCCTGACTTCTTGCCCTGGGAAGGAAAGAGCTTGGCTTTCTGCTTGGATCCCCTCTGTCAACAGGTCCTCCGTGATTTTCATTCATGTGACAATTATCAACTTAGCACCCACTTTGGGCCAGGTCCTGTGCTAGGCTAACTGAATATCCAATGATGAAGAAATGGGAGTTTTCCTTGGGCTTGAAAATGATAGTTGCCATGGCAATGAGGTTGGGAGCTAGGAGCTTGGAGACCCCCAAAGTCAGCAGCTTAGATCCTTCATGCTGGTAAAAAGAGGGAACCAGAGAAAACTGAGTCTTGGGGACTGCCTGAAACCCAAACACATGACCCTCTTTTAAAAAATACAAACTTTTACTTTAGAATAGTTTTAGATTTACAGAGAGGTTGTGAAGGTATTACAGAGTTGCCATGTACCCCTGACCCAGTTTCTCCTATTGTTCACATCTGACATTTCCACAATATGCTTTTCACAACTAAGGAAACAACACAGGTACGGTACTATTAACTAAACTCCACCGGTTCCTTCAGTTTATACCTTATGTCCTTTGTCTGTTCCAGGATTCCATCCAGGATACCATGTTACATTTATTTATTTATTTAAAAAATCTATTTATTTATTTTAGGCTGCGCTGGGTCTTCGTTGCTGCACGTGGGTTTTCTCTAGTTGCGGGGCGAGCTTGCGGAGCACGGGCTCTAGTAGTTGTGGCACGCAGGCTCTAGAGCTCAGGCTCAGTAGTTGTGGCGCACGGGTGTAGTTGCTCCGCGGCAGGTGGGATCTTCCCGGACTAGGGCTTGAACCCATGTCCCCTGCATTGGCAGGCGGATTCTTAACCACTGCGCCACCAGGGAAGCCCCACATTACATTTAGTCATCCTGTCTCCTTAAGTTCCTCTTTGCTGTGATCATTTCTCAGATTCTTCCTGTTTTTGATGGAGTCCTGGTCAGGTATTTTGCAGGCTTTCCCTCCACTGGGGTTTGTCTGATGTCTCTCTCATGCTTCAGCTGGGGTTATGGGTTTGGGAGGAAGACCATGGAGGTAAATAAAGTGCCATTCTCATCACATCCTATCAAGGATACACACTTTCAACGTGACTGATCACTGTTGATGTTGACCTTGATCACTTGGTTGAGGTAGCATTTGTCAGGTTTCTCCAGGGCAAAGTTATGCATTTCCTTCTGGTTTCCATACTGTCCTCCTTGGAAGGAACTCATTATAGCCCACTTAAGGGGAGGGAAGATATATTCCCCCTCCTCGAGGGGGGGGGGAGTATCTCCATAAATTATTGGGACTTTTCTGCCCAGGTGATGTGGGTGACCCACTTTTAAGCCGGTCAACTTTGCCCCTCTGTTGGGTAAGCCCACTGTGGTTTAGATGTAATCATGAGTTAGAGGCAAACCAGGGAAAAACAAAAATGCCCACAAGGCCCAGGGTGCTGCCTGATGACCGATAGATGGAGCCTTACAAAAAAAAAAAAAAAAGATTAAACAAAATTAATAAAAGCAACTTCCTGTGGAGGGGGAACTGTCACCCTGATTAGAAACTGTGCAGAATTTGCTCTTGGAAACCTTCAGGCAGCTGCTCTGGTTTATAAAATCTGCCTATTGGAGGGAAGGAGGAGGGGAAAAAAAAGGTTGTCTTTATTCCAGAAACAGAGATTCTCCCAAACCATATGCAAAAATAAATCCTCCGCGACCAGGCTGTATCCAGGGAAACCTGGCAGCTGGGCTGGAGCTTGTGGGGTGGCCCCGGGGGGCGGGGATGGAGAGCCTGTGTCCACGGGCCCCACTCGCTTCTCCGGAGAAACCAAGAGTCCCAGAAAGACAGCCCCACCTTGCCGGCCCTGGGCCCCCATCCCCATCCCACCCTCCCGCTCTGAGATGAGGACTTGGTTGATCTTGTTACCTTTCACACTGGAAGTTTCACCTTTAACCCCGGGCAGCACACACCCACTCGCTCAGAGGAAGGTCCTTGTCCCAGAAACAGCTGTTTGAGAACAAAGGGTCACTAGAGGGGAAAGGAGGTTGGGGAGGCCAGGCTGGAGGGAGGAGGAGGACCTGGGAAATGGGCCATGGGAAATCCTAACAGAGTAGCGATGGGGGCTGGGCAGGCGGGGTCAGGCGGCGATGACACAAAGTTGTCAGGGAAAGGTATGTCTGGTAAGACAGAGGGCCAGTGGCTAAGGGCTTAAACAGGGTGGGCTGGGAGGGTGTTTGGGTAGAGGAAATTAACTAATTAAATCCCTATTCATTCAGGGATTCAACAGCCCCATGTGGGGGTGGGCCGGGTATTATGCTTGGCTCTGGGGAGACAGGGCTGGGGAAAGCAAGGCCTCCTCTGGCCTTCAGAGGCCTCACTGCCTGGTCAAAGACCATTCGATGACAGTGAAGCTTCAAGAGGTTGAGAAGGCGGGGGTGGACCCACAGGAAGCTTAGGAAACACTTGGGGAACCCCAATAGCATGCTGCCAGCATCCACAGAGGGTGTCTTGGAAAAGATTGGTGACTGCTTTCCAATCCCCAATGTGCCAGTGACACACTGTGGGATGGTCGCCGTGCGCAGGTATTTTGCCTCTCTGGGGTTGCTTTTCCCAATTTGAAAAGTAATATTTACAAGGTGCTCGCTCGAGGCCAGTAACTGTTCTACACCCTCTGCATTTGATTCATTTAATTTTCACAGTAACTAGGAGGTAGTTACCGTTATTATTGTTCCCATTTTCCAGATAAGAGAAACCGAGGCACAGAGCAGTGAAGTCACCTGCCTAAGGTGGCACAGCTAGAAAGTCATGGAGCTGGGACTGACCCCAGGGAGGATGATCCCAAGAGTTCCTGGTTTCAACTGCGCCAATATAAGGAGAGGGTCGGGCAACGTGACTTCCTACCGCTTCTGGCAGCCCGAAGGGCGCAGGGTTCTGAGCCTAAACCGCCCATCCTCCTGTGGGGGAGGGGAGGCTGAGGATCCGGTTGGCAGGTAAACCCTGGACCAGGCCAGGCGGTTGCCATGGGGACGGCTGGGCGGAGGCGGCCAGCCGAGGCTGGTTGCCCCGAGGGGCAGTTCCGGGGGAGCTCCTTCACTGGCAGGGAGTGGCCCGAGCTAGCACCTGGGGCCGCGTTTTCCTGGCAGAGGGAGCCACAGTAATTCTCCCTTCTCAGGCAGGGGAGGCCGCAAGTCTCCTGCAGCCGTCTGAGCCTCCTCCGACCTGAACTCAATCCCCCACGAAGCCGCACTTATCTCCAGTTCATCTGCGTGAATTATTTACTGTGGCTGGCGGCCTCCCGCCTGCCTCCGCCCTCCCTGTCCGGGCGGCTTTTTCACATCCTGGTTTGCAGCAGCCCCTCTTCCTCCCGATCCAAGGAGCTCGACTGTCAGGCCTCAGGGGAACTTGGGGCAGGAGCTCCCCACCTCCTCAAGGCCTCACCTGGACATCCTTGTCTGTAAACCAGAGGGAGCACTGGATTGGGTCAGGAGTATTTGTTTAATTCTCCCAGCAATCCTACCAATCAGGGGCACCATATATTATCCCCATTTCACATATGAAGAGGCTGAGGCCAGTAGGATTTGAATAACCTGTCCACAATCAGGAAGGAGCCAGAAGTGGAAACAGCGCTCAACTCTTACCCACTTCTAAGCGGGATGCCGTGATGCCTCCTTAGCCTGAGGGCCAGTCTTGCGGGCCGGTCACATCTGTGACGTGCCCTGTGCACAGAGCAATGAGCCAGCCCCGTGTGCCTGGCCCTGTGCTGGGGTTCTGGGGACACACAGATGAGTCAGGCACAGCCCCTGCCCTCCAGTTGCTTCTGTCTGGAGTCGGGTGGGGGTAGGGGACAGGTAGCAGGCAAGGACAGACAGGTTCATGACTCCTTATGTGGGAGGAGTTGGAGGGCTGGGCACTGAACAGGGAGTTCTGGGGCGGTGAGAGACCCTTCAGTGAGCAGGTGGATGGGGGTGGGGGGTGGGGGGGAGCTCTTGGGACGGAGGCTGGCAGGCTTGGGGTTTGCTTGAGAAAGGGCAGGTCCTCGGGGAGGGGGGTTGGAACAGGGCATTCGTGTTGGCGCCAGGGTTGGAGGAGGAGGGGGCTTTGGGTCAGATCCTGGGGGTTCTTGAAGTGCGAGCTCAAGGGTCTGTTTAGAGCAGTGCTTCTCATGGGGTAGGGGAGCAATTTTGCCCTCCAGGGGACATTTGGCAATGTCTGGAGACCTTTGTGATGGTGACAACATGGGGGGGAGGGTAGAGCTAGTGGCATCTCGTCGGTAGGGGACAGGGATACTGCTAAACATCTTATGGTGCCCAGATTTATCCAGTCCCAAACGTGCCGGAGTTGAGAAATCCTGGTTTAGAATGTGTTTAAGAGCCTTTACGACGAACCAAAGTAAGATTTTGGGCAGGACACCTATCTTCTCATGCCTCAGTTTCCTCCTCCCTAAAATGGGCTGAGTATATTGGGTAACGTTTGAGGTAGTAGCTGTCACCTTTTTCACGCGTACTGTGTGCTGGTCACACCCTAAGCACGTTACAGATATAACAACAACATAATAACATCATCCAGTCCTTATAACCCAGTGACGGGTAATACTACTACTAACAACAGGGTTTCCGAGGGCCGCTTCCTAAGTGCCAGGCCCTGTACTGAGGGCAGATATTCATTTATTTAACCCTCACAACACCTCCACGAGGTAGGCACTATTATAACGTCCATTGAACAGCTGGGGAAACAGAGGCACCAGAAGATGGAAGGACATGTCTCTCTGAGGACAATGTCTGTCTTGTTTTCTGCTAGCTCTCCAGGATCTAGAACAGTGTCTGAATAAATGTTGAGCAGGAAATACATAAACCCTTCACGAACCTCCTGCAATTGTGAAGCAACTGGGGCACAGAAAGGTTGAGGGTCTTGTTTGGAGAAACACAGCAGGACTTTACTCCCTTGCCTTCAGGCCGAGGCCTCGGGAAAGCCGCTGGGCAGCTTCTTCTCTGGGCCACTGGTGGCTGGCTCTTCCACTGGAGCTTGGTCCTTCCGCTGGCAGGAAGGGAGCTTGTGTGGGGCACTTCTGAGATGCCCAGAGGGCGAGAGCACCGGGGTCTCCCTAGGGTCCCGGCTGAGCTGGAAAGGACTGGCATCTTGGATTTTGACCAGACCTGGAGCTCGGTCTGCATGAGAATGTGTCTGCTGCCTGGGGTCGGATTTTTCCGCTCTCCTGGCGAACGTGGAGAGATTTCCAGTTTAATCTGACCCTAGCCCCGACCTCAGGAGGGTGAGTACCTGCAGGGCTCGGGGAGAGTCAGACACGGTGCTGGATGATCTCCGAGTGGCCGTGCTGTCTGCAGGCTCCTTGCTCAAGGTGCACATCTCAGCCAGGCCTCAGAACAGCCCGCAGAGGTAGCTATACTATCCTCACCTGCGGACAGGTGCGGAGAAGTGGTAACTTATTTGTCCGGAGGCGACAGCGGAGAGGCTTTAAGCTCCGCCTCTCTGATGCCTATATCAACTTGAACCCTAAACACACATTCATTCCACAAGGGGCCTCGGGCTTATTACTTTACTTTTCTGACCTTCATCTGTGAAATAGGACCATGAATCCAGGTCTCAGAGGATTGCTGGAAAGATGTAAAGGCGATAATAACAATGAATACCCAGCACCTAGTAGGTTGTTTCCCTGAACTTCCTGGGGATCCATCAAGTTTGAGCTTTGGGGTAGCCCTGGTGGGTGGAGTGGAGCCAGTAGTTGAGGAAGTGGGGGGCCAAGGGTGGGCAGAGTTTTGGGAGAAGGCCTCTAAACACTGCCCTGTACTGCTCCATGAAGAACGGCCCCTCCCAACCGTCTCCCTGGGTCCCATCCCCCGATTCTGTGCTGCCCTTAGGCTGTCAAGTGGGTGATGCTGCTTCCTGGGAGTGGGTTGTGCAGCCCCCTCCTCATTCCCTAAACAGTCAATGGATCAATGGCTGTTACAAGAGCAGATGGGGGTGTGGTCTACCCTGCAAGCCTCCTGTCCTTCCACTTCTCCATAAACCCGCTACGCCCTGGCCACGCCGTTCTTTCCAGAATGTCGTACTTTTTTGTCCCCGCGCTTTTGCATATGCTGTTCTCTCAGCCTCCCACCACTTTTCGTCTTGCCAAATCCTACTCATCCTCCAGGTTTCAGCTGAGTTGTGACCTCTTCCAGGAAGCCTTCCTGAGGCCCTCCCTCCTGAATTAGTTCCCTGACTTAGGCTCCTGCAGCCCTGATGCTTTCTGTCTGTCCAAGCACTCACCCCACTGAGTGTCACAGCTGGTCAGTCCTCCTCCATCGGACTGTGTTTCCCTCTTGGGTGGCCCTGGGGCTGTCTTGTTGGTCTCCATATCCCCAGGGCTTCACACAAATTCCTGGCACGTAGCAGCTCCTCAGGGAACATTGTCGAATTAATGCTGTAATGATAACCATCTCTTGCGTATGTAAAGCCCTTTTTCAGTTTCAAAAGCCTTTTTATGACAATTATGTCATCTGATCTTCACAGAGAACTTGTCATTTGCGGTAGCCCCGGAATTTCCAAAACGAGGCTGGAAGAGATTAGGTGTGTTACTCAGGTGGCTGGTGGGACAGGTGCGCTGCCCACACTGTCTTGCCGAAGGCAAGTGTGGAAATGTGATATATTTGGTCCAGAGTTCTGATTCCAAGCTTTCCACCTCCGGAGGGGGTGGAGAGTTGGGGGCTAGAAGTTGTTGCTTTCAAGGGCTGGTGAGGAGCTGGGGCCAGCTTTGTGTGGTGGTGATGGGCTGGGTGGGTGTAAACTTATTCTCTGGAAGGGAAAGAGTAGGAGGCAGTGTCTTTCTTTTGCGAAAGATCGTTCACCACTGTGCTGGGGATGGTATAGAGTCCTGAAAATTCAGGAAAAAGGTATCCAAACTACAGGAATGACTGAGTAAACTGGAGTCCATCGACTTGGAATATTTAGCAACTATTAAAAATAATATTTCTGTGGTTCATGCCTTGACATGGGAAAGCACGTATGTCAATGCTCAAGGCAAGAAGGAGAGCATAAGTTGGACCTATGGTAGGAGAACAGTGTTGAAGAATGGTTTGAATCCCAGCTCTGCCCCTTAGTCCTGCAAACTCAGGCAACCTAACCTCTCTGTGCCTCAGTTTCCTCATCTGTAAAATAGGCATAATAATAGTCTTACCCCGTAGAGCTGTTGGGAGGATTAAAAGAGTTAATAGATGTAAAGCACTTAAAACGATGCCTAGCATATATTGTGTTAAGATTTCGTTAGTCTCCTTTTAAATTTTTATTGGAGTCTAGTTGATTTACAATATTGTGTTAGTTTCAGGTGTACAGCAAAGTGAATCAGTTTTACATATACATATATCCACTCTTTGTTTTGTTTTGTTTTGTTTTTAGATTCTTTTCCCATATAGACCAAAACAGAGTATTGAGTAGAGTTCCCTATGAAGATTTAGTTATTCTTATTAATTATTATCATCTCAGCTGTGGAACCTATATATAAGAAAAAATAAAAAGATGGAAGAAAAGGTCAATGGTGTTTTTTGCAGGGATGAGGTTACTGGATGATTTTTACTTTCTTTTTTGCCACTTTCCTAAGTATTCCCTTTATAAAATGTATTCTCTAAATATTTACAGTGGGGATGTATTACTTTTATTGTCACGAGAGGATAAGCTATTTTCCCCCAAACTACAATAGTGGGGAGACAGACTCAGTAATACTTTCATTTTGGAAAGGGGGGACCACAGGGAGTCACCTCCATAACTAACACCCGGGGTGCCCTGAGAACACACACATGTCAACATTTTTCTTCTGCCTGTGTCAGCAGCTCCCAGGTAATCTTTCCCTGAACAGATTAGGCTGACCCTCTGTCTCTCATCTGCTTGTTTAATAATTTTATATGATGCCCATTGAAACAAAGAGCTGAGCTGTTTAAATACCCACAACCATAAGCTGTCACCACCTGATGACAATGAGAATTCCCCAGGCAGGGTGCATCAGAGATGAAATTAAATCACTCTGACCACCCCTGTCATCATCACACTCTCCCTCCATCCAGGGAGACAAGGGCGTTGACAATGAAGGAAATGCCAACTGCTGTGTGAGCTGATCCCAGCTCTGTCAGTCGGCTGGCCAGGCCGGCAGCCTGCCGGGGGGAGGGCGGCCAGCTGCTCAGCATATGACTCTGCTGGGCACACAGTAGGTTTTCAATAATTACTCCTCATCAAATTCAACTGGTCTGGCTGATGTGCGTGACTCTATCCTAGGCACTGTCGTGTGTCCTGGTGCGGAGAGGGGGTGCAAAAGGATGGTCTTCACCTTTAAGGAGTAAAGGCCCATAGGTCCTTTCAGTTTCTTCTACTAAGAATTGCATGAGTTCTAGGCTTTTGGGATGGTGGTCCCTGACCTAGGGGGTCTATGCTAGACCTTGACTGGATTTTTCTCCTGAGTCTCCTTGGGATAAGTGTTTATGTGACCATGGTAACCATCATTGCAACATCCTGCCAGCTCTCACATCCCCATCCCCCTATTTTTCATGCGTCCATCCATCCGTCTATCCAATATGCATCTATCCGACAGTCCCTCTGTCCATCTATCTATCCATCCAACCATCCAACCATCCATGCATCCATTGTGAAGCTATCTAATGGTGGATAAATAATTACATCCTAGTGTCAGGGTTTTAAATCTGCTTGTGGTCTGGGAGGCAGAGAGATGACCAGACCCTGAGGTGACAGGGCAAGTTCAAGGTTCTGTGAGTGCAGAGAGGAGAATTCTGACACCCAACTGGAGCCTCGGGGGGAGACTGTGCGTCGGGCACCATCGTTGCAGTTACCGTCACCACTGGGATTCCTCTGACCAGTGGTGGAATCATTGGCAAAGGTGACCTGTAAACCTCGGCATGGTCCCTGGCATGCCTCCTCCTCCCTGGCACCCTGACCCTTGCCCCACCCCCTGGCCCCTATTACCTACTCTGCTGCCTTTCCTGGCCCTGTTCTCCACTCTCCCCTGACTCCTCTATCCCTACCCACTACCTGTCAAATGCACCTGTCCCCAGAGCCCTGAATCTTGCTGGATGACAACTAATTAGGTTGCTAAGCTTGTGTAAATGGGCCAATGGGTGTTACCACGTTCCAGCGACACCCTCTTGGAACGATTTGTCATCGCCATCGTGATCTAGTATGTGCATTTGCTGTGCACTGTGAAACACCTATTGTAAACACTGTGCATTTTTCAGCACCAACTGTGTGGAATTATCATGTATTTTGAGCACTGAATGTGAGCATTGACTCCATGATTGAACATCTCATGTGGGCCTTTATTGTGAATTTCAACTGGGTTTAGATTTCAGCTTTCTCCAAAAAATAGCATGTTGGAGTAAGGAGGAGGAGATCCTAGTCAGACAGACCTGAGTTCAAATCTCATAAAACCTCTTGCTAGCTCTTGGGTAAGTCATCTGATATCTCTGAGCCTCAGTTTCCTTATCTGTTAAATGGAGACAGTAATACGTACCTGGACGATCGGGTGTTGCAAACCGTCAAGCACCTCTTAGTGTGAGAGTCATCCAGGAGCTTTTAGTGCCTTGCACGTGTCCGCCTGCAGAGGGGCTGGACGTGCAGGGAGCATTCCAAGTGGACCAGGATGTCGGGGGCTGCGTCCTGGGCTGACTGTGACGTGGTGTCCAGGGGGTGGTACCACCAGAGTGGAGTAAGACTGGTTGGTACCTTGTCATCCTCCCCTGGGTCTAATTACACAAGGTCTTGCAGGAAGTGTTACAAGCTGAGGGTGAAGATTTCACCCACTCAATATCCCCAGGGCCTCAGTCACCACTGCTGGGTGCCCTCCCTTACTTTCTCCCTTGGGGATTCGTGTCATCCTCCCCTGCATCTCTGTATTCCTTACTTTGGCCTCCCACAAAGTAGTCCAAGCCCATTCCTTATTTTTTTTTAAAACAGAGGAAAACAAACAAGAATTTAATAACATGTATACCTCCTGTATACATGGGAGATACCCAGGAAAACTGAGTGACTCCCTTTTCCTTGGGTTTTGTTTTTTTAAAAAATAAATTTCTTCATTTATTTTTGGCTGCGCCGGGTCTTCATTGCTGCAGGTGGACTTTCTCTAGTTGAGGCGAGAGGGGGCTCCTCTTCGTTGCGGTGCGCGGGCTTCTCATTGCACTGGCTTCTCTTGCTGCTGAGCACGGGCTCTAGGCGCGCGGGCTTCAGTAGTTGTGGCTCGCGGGCTCTAGAGCACAGGCTCAGTAGTTGTGGCGCACGGGCTTAGTTGCTCCGTGGCCTATGGGATCTTCCCGGACCAGGGCTCGAACCCGTATACCCTGCATCGGCAGGCAGATTCTTAACCACTGCGCCACCAGGGAAGTCCCCTTTCCTCGGCTTTTGCATCGGCAAAAAAGACAGTCCTCTTGGAGTGAGATCCCTTGAAGAGGCCTTGCCCCCCATGTGCTAATCCATCTACACATTCATTCAGTGCATGTCTATTAAGTCCTACTGTGTGCTGAGCCCCGTGCATGAGATAGGGTGTCATGGATGACAGGGATGGCAATGAGCTTGGATGCATCTGATGAGTGGTTTTAGACATTCCTCCCCCCTTCCTAAGGGTCTGTTCCCAAGACTCAGTAGGGTTAGGGTCAATGGTGTGGCTTGGGACTGATACTTGATAATACAATAAGAAGCATAAACTTGTACTTGGACACACCCACCTGATGCTTCTGGGTTCGAATACTGTGTCAATATGTCAGACCTTTGGCAGACCATTGGAAATGGGGTGATCGGGAGAGTTGTTGCAAATGGGAGATAATACAGATTTGAGATTATGATCTTGGAGGCAATGGGTCAGATGACGGGGGTGGGTGTCACTGGGCTGGGTGCTGGGGGATGTATAGGGAGAAGGGCGGGGGAAGAAGAGAAGAGAGGAGGGAACAGAGGAGAGAGCCCTGGGAATAGTCCCTTGAAAAGACTGGGAGGCCAGAAGAGGCCTGTTCTGAGAGATGGGATGAGAGCTTGAGGAAAGGGTGGTGGTGATAATGTCAGAGGAGATCCAGCGCCTGGTGGTACCTGGGCATTCATGGCCTTGCGTATGGTCACCTCTGTGACCCCGAGGCAGGAAGCAGGATGTAGGAAGTTGGGAGCTAGAGGAGATGGGGCGGGGCCGTGGGGCACCTGGGCCATTCTTTGGAGGAGGTGGGCAGTGAGAGGGAGGGGGTGCTCTTGGGGTGGGGGACAGCTTTTGGTGGGATGCAGTTGGAGGTAGAGGGAGGGGTCTCCTTAGTGCTGTGCATATACTCGGTGTGGACACAGTGTTGGCCGGTCACCTTTTGATGTCAACGGTGCCTTTGTCTCATTCACCAAGTCCTGCCAGCTAATGGCAGCTACTCCATCCCTCAGGAACTACTAAGCACCTGTTATGTGCCAGATTCTGTTCCACAGAATGGAGGACAGCTGTGAGAAAGTGGACAGGATCCTAGCCTTCAAGGCTCTTCCCCTCTGGGGTGGGTAACTCAACTAGCTTTCAGCGCTGATGAGATAAAATGGAGATAAGAGCCATCGGGCTTAAATCAGAGCAGCAGCGTGTTACCAACGGTACAGAATAAGGCTTTATAAAAGGGGTTAGGCCTCAGGCAAGTGGGGACGTGAGAGGCCATCTGTGTGGGCTGCTCCTCTACTTCTGGGGTCCGGCCTGGGGGTCGGCCAGGCTGGCAGTCGGGAAGGAGAGCAAGGACAGACAGGAACCCACATCTGTCTCCCCCACCTCCCACCTTGATGCCGGGGAGACCTCCCAGATGAGGTGGCCCCCTTCACCATGGAGCTGCACACATACTTGTTCCACGACTCGGAGAGGTTGAAGGTGGCGATCGGGGGAGCCGGAGGGGCTGCAGGATCAAAGGCGTCTCTTTGCCAACAAGGTGGGCTGTGGATCAGCGACAAGGGTGTACCGGGCCCCGACCTTCAGACCGTGATGGAAACATACAGCTGCTGGCGCTTCACTCTTGCCTTCCAAACCCCGTGCAGGATGTCTCTTGCTCCCCACATCACCCCAGCACCATCCAGGGGAGGGAATTTGGGGAGAGGGCATGTCAACTCAGTCGCGCTGAGTTCCACGGACACAGCGCAAAGCTAGCCCAGAGATGAAGGGGGACGATGTGGTAGAGACGACAGGGGCGGGGTTTCTTTACTCCGGTGGGTGGGGAAAGCCCCTCTGAGGAGGTGGCATTTGTGACAGGACCTGGGGGAGAGAGCTTGGCACGTTCCAGGCACAGGGAGAAGGACGGGGCAGCTGGGGCTGGAGATGAGGGGAGAGTCTGAGATGAGCCGAGAGGAGTCATAGTGGGCAGAGCCTTGCAGGCCATGGTGGATCTGATTCTGGTCTCTGTGGGAAGAGGTTTAAGCCGGGCAGTAACGTGGCATGGTTTCAGCTTTTGAACACTCACTCATGCTGCTGGATGGAAGAGGGGCTTTGGGGGGTGGGGTGGGAAAGACTGGGAGTGGGGGGCAGTTGGGAGATGATACTACAGTGCTCTAAAGAGGAGATGATGCATATATACACACTACTATGTATAAAATAGATAACTGATGAGAACCTACTGTATAGCATGGGGAACTCTACTCAAGGCTCTGTGGTGACCTAAAAGGGAAGGAAATCCAAAAAAGAGGGGATATATGTATATGCATAGCTGATTCACTTTGCTGTGCAGTAGAAACTAACACAACATTGTAAAGCAACTATACTCCAATAAAAATTAATAAAAAGGAAATATTTAAGAAGAAAATATTTACACAAACTGCGAAAGAAAGAAAGAAAGGAAAGAAGGAAGGAGGGAGGGAGGGAGGGAAGGAAGGAAGGAGGAAGAAAGAAAGAAAGAAAAAGAAAGAAAGAAGGAAGGAAAAGAAAGAAAGAAGAAAGAAAGAAAGGAAGGAAGGAAGGAAGGAAGAAAGAAAGAAAGAAAGAGAGAAAGAGAGAAAGAAAGAAAGAAAGAAGAAAGAAAGAGATGATGACAGCCGGAACCGGGGTGCTAGCTGTGAGAAGAGAGAGAGGTAGTTAGATTTAGATTCTGGGTCTAATTTGGGGATGGAGGTAGGATGGAAGTGGGTTTTTGATGAAGGGTAGAGAGGCATTAACGTTCTCAAGAATAACAGAGTCATTATCCTGAGCTCCTTTGGTCTTTGCCTCTGAGAAAGGCTGTCCTTTCGCTAGTGGCTTCCTTGCTCGTGGCCCCTGCCCTCAATGGCCATGAGAATCCATCCCCTGTTTCCCCTCCTCTCTCCTTCCCGCAACGTGCAGGGCTGCCCCCACCCCCATCTCATCCTCCCCCACCTTGGCGGGTCTCTGCCTTTGGGCTCCAGGCAGCTGTCAGCACCACAGCGTCCTGTGCCTTTAAGATGGGGAGAGAAGGGCCAGATGAAATCCGTCTCATCAAAGTCTTGCCTTAATGAGAGGCAGAGAGAGAAGATAATAAAAGCAAGAACTAGCCTGGGGGGAAAAAGAAAAGATTTTTATCCTCCCAACCCTTCAAGTTCCCCTCTGGCTCTGAGAAGCCTCAAAAGATTTCTCTCCGAACATGAGTAATACCGGCAAAAACGCTGTCCTCGGAGCAGAGGGAGAAGATGGAATGATTCTGTGTTTGATTAGAATTTATTTCCAACCTGCAGCCTCCCTGGTGCCAACCTCCCACACTTCCCTCCCCCGCAGAGCTTGGCGGCCAGAGAAACAAGGCAAGGAAGGAGAAGGGAGAGTGGGGAAGACTCTCTTGGCTCTGGAGAACTTCCCGGGATAGGGAGAAGAGAGGTGTCCTCCACTTGCTGCCTGTAGAGAGAGTGGCCAACGGGGCTGCTGGTCTAATAAGACTGTGAAAAAGAGCCACTTGGCCTTCTTGGGGTCCAGGGAGGGATGGTTGATTGGAGCAGCCAGTCGGGCTGGGCTACTAGCTTGCTGTGTGATCTTGGGGAGCTCATATACCCTCTCTGGTCTTTCCTAATCTGTTTTCAACAAGTTTTTAAGGACCTTAGTGGCTATGATTTTAGGACAATTGCAACATGCCTGTCTGGGAGCCAGTTTGGTTCTCACTGGGTTGGGTCCAGGGAGGTTCCCTAGATGACAGATTGGGGAGTGATATGGGGCAGGGAGGAGGGGCCAGGACAAGACTGGAGTATTGAGACTTTGGGGCGAGGGCTCTCTCCTTTCTTGGGTCGTCTCTAGGGAACTAGGTAAATCTTACCGAGTGACTCTCCTTCCTCCATCATTCATTCATTCATCCATTCACCATTTATTCACCACAGGCTACATGCTCGATGTTGTGCTACATGCGGTTAACAAGACACAGTCCCCGACCTCACAAGGCTGTCAATGTGGTGGGGGAAGGGCAAGCACAAGGCGCTGGGGACACTGAGGAAAGTCCCCTGACCTGGGCTTTGGAGGTCACAGGCTTCCTGGGGAAGCTGACGTCTAAGCTGGGACCCCGAGAGGGAATGGGAGGAAGGCAGGAGAGGGAGCCTCAGGAAGAGGGAAGGGGTAGCAGAGGCACAGGGTGAGAACAAGCAGGGTATGTAGGGCGATAGAAACAGGCTGGTGTGATGGGAAGGGGGACGGGGGTGGGGCAGCATGGGTTGGGATTTCACTCTGGGGGCCTCGGGGGCCGTGGGGGGCTCTCAGCAGCATGTCTCCAGGAAGGCATCCGGCCAAGCACATTTCATGTGCGCGTGAGAAGACATGTGGGTGGATTTATGACTCTCGGGTCTTTCAAAGCCCCACCCTCTGGGGCTCCCTTCTCTCACCCTGGAAGCGGACAGTTACGGTTGAAACACACGTGAGAGGGAACCAGACTTCTTTAGCATGGATCTAGCGCTTCAGTGGGTAAAGGCTTTGGAGAGACGGATTTTGGCTCCATCACGGAGTCTCTCAGTGCTGGATCTGGCAGCCCATGGCGCAGGTAGGTGGCTATCTGTCCAGCTCTGGAAGGAAGGGTGATTGGGATGGACAGATTTCATCTTGGAGTAGAGAGCCATGAGCCCTGGAATGAGCACAGACAAATCTGGTTTCCCAATATTGGCTCTGCATGCACAAGCTGTGCATCCTTGAGTAAATCACTATACTTCTCTGAGCCTCAGTTTCCTTATTTGTAAAATGATATTAATAGCATCCACTTCCCAGGGTGGTTTGGAGGGTTAAACAAGATGATGATGGTGGTGGTGGTCATAATGACATTGATGGTGATGACAATGATATTAACGGATAATGTTTATTGAGTCCTAAAATCTTTTAGTGGATGTTGCAATGCACAGTTGAGGTTTCCCCTTCAGGACCAAGACACTCATCTCCCAGTTTCCAGGAGTGTTGCCGGCCGAAAGCTCACTGCTGAGTGCCTCCTTGGAACTGCCCTCAGCCCAAGTCAAGGTCACACCTGTTCCCGGAGCACGGTGCCCTGGCCTCAGTGTGCGAGAACTCAAAGGGTGATCCCTGCCCCAGAGCTCCAGATTGCGGCAACTGCAGAGCGTGTCATCTTCTCCTTCTGCCCAGTCCTGCTTCCAGCACCCCCTCACAGGTGCTTTCCCAAGAGCCTTCCCTGACAAATCTCCTGCATCCAAATCTTCATCTTAGAGACAGTTTCTCAGGAGTCAGATGTGGGACAGCCCTTTGCCTGTACTGTCTCATGTCATCCTCTCAATAGCGCTTTGCAGGAGATACCACGATTAAACTATTCGAACAAAGAAGGAAACTGGAGTAAAGAGATGAAATCTCTGCTTGCAGCCGCGTAGGTAGTGAGTGGCAGAATTTGGACTTGAACACAGGGTAGCTGACCCCTCAGCACAGGTTCTAACCGTCCTCTGGAGCCTTGCCCATCACAGGCGGCCAGAAAAGGGCTGTAAGTGGTTAACACCCGTCTCTGTGGGGTTGGCTCTGGACCTTTGGCACTTGCTTTAAGGACCGCCCCCAGCCCCTCCCCCCTCCCCATTTTGCCCACAGCCAAGATAGTAGCAGCAGCAGCCTTCATGAGCCTGCCTGCGTGCCTGTATCACGGTAGAAAACAGCACTTCTCTCGGCCACCCACTCCCTAGCTGCCGATATAACACCGTTGTTACCACCACCAGGGTGGGTGTCTTCGCCTGCGCTGCCTCACATGAGGTTCATGCCTCTGGGGAAGCTGCTGGGAGGAGAGATGTGGAACCTGATCTTGCCTTACCCCGAGATCTGAGACCCCAGAGGACTGACCGCGCATGGACCTGTGATGAGCAGTATACTGGTCGGGTGGAGACCTGGCTCTAGTCCCTGGACCCCCACTGACTCAGGAGGGGTCCTTGTGCTTTTTGGGCTTTGGATCCCCACCCAAAGATGATGGGCAGTGGACCTCCAAGTGAACTGGTGTGACGCAACGGTCCTCCACGTGGATGCCTCACGACTTCTGCCTCTTCCTCCCTGCCTCACTCTGAATGACCAGAAAGCCATCTCCTTATTCACCAGTGTAGAGCTTTACGGTTCAACACCTTCACGGAAATGGTCACACTGGAACCTCACAGCACCGCCGAGAGGCTGGATCATGGCTTTCTCTTGTCAGATGATAAACAGGGGCTCAGAGAGGGGCAGCGACTTGCCTCAGGCCATTTGATCTTTTGAAATTTCTTGATATTCCCTCATTTTTAACCTACAAATAAAAGAAATATATGTTGCCTAATGTGAGACCTGAGAGCTTAGAAGTCATCCCATCAGATCCTTTTGTTTGACAGATGGGGACCTGAGGTGCCCCCCCCCCCCCCCCCCCGCAGGTTGCACAGTGACCAGTGGCAGAGCTTCAGCCAGGACCGAGTCTGAGGCTCGTTCCATGACCCTTAGTTGGGTATTTTTCAAATTTCCTGCCATAAATTATTTCCCTTTTAAGCCTAAAACCTAAACCACTAATAGGAAGGCACACACCGCACAGACTTGTGGACTTTTGGCCCCTGTTTCTGATTGCCTGTTCGGGAGGGGTGGGTGCTGGGCAGAGCTCTCACTGCGATGACTGGGCCAGCTTCACCTTGTAACACGCAGCTGCGGGCGGGCACGGTGGAGGTGACTTCGTGTGTTTACTTTCCTATCGTGGTGGCACAGGTGGCCCAGGGAGGAGGTGAGGCTGAGCAGCAGGGACAAAGAAATGTGTGTGTTCGGGCAAATTTGGGGAATTAACTCTGAGGTTGTTCCCAGGAGAAGATGATGTTTTGAATTGGGAGTTATTATACATTTGAGCTCACTGCCTTTTAAAGAACACCTTTAACTGTCCTGTTTACAGATTTATTTATACCTGGCTCAGTTTGAAAAAGAATCTGAAGGGGCAAATTATTTAATAAGATTGTGAGTATCTTAAGGGCAGAAACTACCCCCATTATCTCTCCTCTCCTGACAGGCTCAGCTCCTGGTTTCCCCCACCCCTTGCCCTCCCCTAGCTGGATTTTCTGCCTCTCTCTGTTGTAATAATCTATTTCTGTGCCTTTGTTTTCCACTGAGCTATGAGCTCAGTGAGGACAGAAAATATGTATTACACATTTCAGTATCTCATCCAACTACCTACCCATCCATCCAATAAGCAAACAGGCATCCAACCATCCATCCATCACCCACCTATCTATCCAACACCTATCCATCCATCCATCCATCCCCTACCTATCTATCCAACACCTATCCATCCATCCATCCACCCACCTATCTATCCAACACCTATCCATCCATCCATCCACCCATCCAACAAGCAGACATCATCCATGCATCCATGCAGCTCTATAATCATCCATTTGTGTAACGATCCATCTATCCATCATCCATCCACTTATGTACCCATCCATATATCCATGCAACTGTCCATCTATTCTTTCAAAACCCAAGAGCGTTGCACAAATCAAGCCAAACCGGATGAACTACAAGCAATCATCTTCCACCCTGTGCTCATCTGGTTCCAAGCACCATGTTAAGCGTAGCACACATATTAACTAATTGAGTAAATGAAGCTAAACTCTCCTCAAGACTCCATGAGGTAGTATTATTTTTTCTAAAGTTATTTATTTATTTATTCTTTGGCTGCGTTGGGTCTTCATTGCTGCGTGCTGGCTCTCTCTAGTTGCGGTGTGTGGGCCTCTCATCGTGGTGGCTTCTTTTATTGCGGTGGCTTCTCTTGTTGCGGAGCACAGGCTCTAGTTGTACGGGCTTCAGTAGTTGTGGCTTGCGGGCTCTAGAGTGCAGGCTCAGTAGTTGTGGTGCATGGGTTTAGTTGCTCCGCGGCATGTGGGATCTTCCCGGACCAGGGCTCGAACCTGTATCCCCTACATTTGCAGGCGGATTCTTAACCACTGCACCACCAGGGAAGTCCCGAGGTAGTATTATTATCACGGTATTTCAGATGAGGAAAGTAAGATGGAGAGAGTTTTAGTAACTTGCCCAAGGTCACATGGTTGGTCAGCGTCAGAGAGAGCCCATGATCTTTTTTTTTTTTTTTTTTTTTGCGGTACGCGGGCCTCTCACTGTTGTGGCCTCTCCCGTTGCAGAGCACAGGCTCCAGATGCGCAGGCCCAGCGGCCATGGCTCAGGGGCCCAGCCGCTCTGCGGCATGTGGGATCTTCCCGGACCGGGGCACGAACCCGCGTCCCCTGCATCGGCAGGCGGACTCTCAACCATTGTGCCACCAGGGAAGCCCAGCCCATGATCTTTTGCTTCACCATGGTGGGAAGTATTCCTGGGGGAATGATTTAAGCTGACTTGTACATCCTCCCCGAAACATCTTAACCTCTCTTGCCCCCAGTCTTCATCTTTACAAGCTCTGGCTATCTCCCCATCCTTTCCCCCATTCCCTCCTAGTAAGGACAGAGGTTCCTGCTCTTAATCCCCGAGGAGAGAGGGAAAGAGTGAGAAAGGCCTGAGGGGCATTCTCTCTCACTCCGGAAATGGCAGCGCCACCTAATCCTTTTGTCTGCCTGTCCCACTTTTCTTTCCCCATTTCCTTAGGTAACAGCTCCCCTTTCTTGGGATGATAGTTCCTCTCCCATTTTAGTTCTAACGGGACCAGCCCATCAGCGTTCTACCCATTCTTGCTGTGGGGACAGGAAGCATCCTGATTAGGCCAGTCATATTCACCCAGACCTCAGGCCACAACCCCAAGGGTAGAGATGGACATGTGACCAAGTCTGACCAATCAGAGCTCTTCCTTGGGATTTTTCTAACTGGAGCTGGTAGGGAACATGTCTTTTCCCAGATGGTGACAAGGCTTTAAAGATAAGAGTCCTGAGCTCTTTGTAGTTGGATAGAGAGTGGCACCGAGACACAGAAGAAGAGGGCATCCTGGAAGCACCTGAGGCCCAGGTTCCAGCTGCTCCTGAAGTCAGCTCCGCTTCTGACTTCCCCTCAGTTGGTGTTCAGGGCAGGAGTGAAGGGGGTGGATAATACATTTGCCGTTTTCCCTCGTGGTGTGATTCTGTTTCTGTCACTCGCCATCCCAGAATCCTGGTGATCACATTGCTCAAACTCAGCAACTCAAGTATCGTCCTTGGTTCAGCCCTTCCCTTTACCTCCTCATCCAATCAAGACCAGATTTCTTAAATTCTACCTTCTGACGAGTTCTCACCTCTGTTCACTTCTCTCCATCCCTACCGCCTCCTGGATTATTTGTGACTCTTTCTGGGTCTAGGCTTACCTCCTCCAATCTCTCACTTTAGCCAGAGTAATCTTTATAGCACACTAGTCTGACCTGGTTCTTCCATAGTTATAAACCCTTCAACAGCTCCCCCATTACTCCCAAGATAAAGTCTTAGCTTAAAAAAAAAAAAACTTTTTATTTTGAAATAATTTTCTATTTATAGGAGAGTTGTAAAGATATTACAGAGAGTTTCCGTGTGTCCTTTACTCATTTTCTTCCCATGTTAATATCTCATATAACCACAGTATGTTTGTTAAATGCAAGAAATTAACATTGGGACAACTCTATTAACTAAATTACACCTTCGTTTGGATTTCACCAGTTTTTCCAGTATCATCCTTTTTCTGTTGCAGGCTCTGGTCCAGGATACCTGGAAGTCCTAGGTTTTAAACAGGGCATTGGAAGCCTTTTGTGATCTTGGCCTCTGTTTACTTCCAAGCCCATCTCTAACCCCTCACCCCACCCCTTTCTGCTCAGGCCACCCTGAATTACCTGCATTTCATCCAAGGGGCCAGGCCTTTGCTGTTCCCTGTCTATCTGAGGAGCCCCATTTCCCTTTCTTGACCTCACACACTTATTCACCTTTTAAGCTTCTATTAGGTCAGCTCACCTAGGAAGCCTTCTTGACCAAACCTAGCTGACCCCTGGACTTCTCCAGCTGCTCTGTGCTCTTGCCATCCCTGTACTCTTTATCCCAGATTTTGATGATCTGTTTCCTTGTCCTCCCCATTGGGTTGAAGAACCCTGGAGCCAGTGCCCTGCTTTATTTTTCCTTGTAGGAACTCAATGAATGCTTGCAAAATGGATGAAGTTAGGAAAAAGTCAATACCCATACAAGTGTCAGCGATAGCTCAGAGAGAGAAATCTGCTGGCCAGGGTAGCCTCCTTAGCTTGACTCTTGCAAAATGAACTAGTAAACTCACATTTATTGAGCACAGACTATGTGCCAGACACTACCCTAAGCACTTTACACATGGTAATCACATTCGCACGAAAACTCTGTGAGGTATGTGCCATTTTTCTCCCCATTTGACAGATGAAGAAATAGAGGTGGAGCAACTCATCAAGATGAGTAGTTATTAGAGGTAGGGCTGGAATATACCCTGAACTGCTTCTTCTTTGCTAGACTTTGGTGTGTGTATATGGCCTATGGAGAGGGGTAGGAGGTAGAATTCCAGGTCGGGGCAACTGGTAAACCAAAAGCATTTTGGAAGGTAAGCATGGAAGGTAAGCATGACCCAGGTTCTTGAAGAGTTTCCATTGTGGGGGGATGTGTTGTTGGTTACCCCTGAGGGTGACAGATTGGGGGACAGCTGTTTGGAGATGTGGACCTGGAGGAGGGGAGGGACTGCATGCTGGTGACAGAGGCCACTGATGCTCTCTGGAGTGTAAGTTGGCCAGAAGCTAATTCACGAGAATGCTCTGAGGATTTGGAGCAACCCAAGAGGAGAATGTCTCAAGGAAGGAAGAACTCAGAGGTCCAGAGACAGCAGAGCCATCTGGGCCAGGGTGGGCGTGGAGTCAGGAAGAACCTGCTAAGTTCCTGCGAGATGGATACTGTCATTCAGCTGGGCACCTGCAAACTACCACCGTGTTTATCATTGATAGCCTGGGGTTTCCTCCGGCTGAGTTGAATAGCTTTGTACCCTAAATGGAGGTGCACCTCCCCACATGAGTAATAGCTACTATTTGTGCAGTGTTTATGGAACAGACCTTTTCTACTCTGTTGTTTTCAATTCATCCTTTCAACGACCAGACAAGGTGGGCATCATTTCCGTGTCCTGGTTATGGATTAAGAAATGGAGACTTAGGAGGAAGATGACTTACCTGAGGCGAGACAGATAGAAAGGGACGTAAAAAGCATTGAATGAATGAATAAATAAGAACAGAAACCAGGACTATTTGAGTCTGGTTTCTGTTCCTTTTCTACAGCCTTTGAGAAAGGGTATTTTGTGCCTAAAACTGGAGCACCTGGCACATTGATGAGGGTTCAATAAAGAGTTGTTGAATGGAGGAATGAAAGTGGTATCAGAAAGAAATAGGAGAAAAAAAGACCCTAATCACATAAAAACCTACGATCAGTTTGTAACTGGCATAATGCGTCTAGTACCTCATTCAATCAATTCTCACCACGACTTAGCTGACGAGAGGATTACTCTCTCCATTTCGCAGGGGAAGGAAGGAGACTCAGGAATTAGGCAACTTGGTGAGGGATCTCACAGCCAGTGAGCTGTATAGACAGAACTAGAGCCCAGGGCTGATGTGGATTATTTGTGCCATTAGATGGTCACCTACCCACACAAACACACAGACACACAGACACACACTAAGATACATATATACACGTACTCACCCACAGATATGCCCACAGACACACCCGGACACACGGAGACAGACACAGGTACGCACACAGATACACAGACACAGAAAGACAAAGATGCGTAGAGATACAAAGACATAGAAAGAGAAAGATGCACAGAGATACACAGACACACCTAGAGACACACACAGATACACACAGACACACACTCACAAGTTGTGGTCTTTGGAGAAGATTCCCTGATGCCTTGGCTAGTGTCTCTACCTGAGTAAATCTTGGGGAACCTTCTTTTTGGGTGTTCCCTGGCTGGTTGCATATTTAATCTCTCCAAAGAGTACACAGAACCGAGCTTTCTGGAGAGGCAGAATCTCCCTTCTCCCACTCACTTCTAGCTTTTCTGAGTGGAGGATGGAAAATCCAACTGGGAAGGCACCGGAGGAAGGCGAGAGTGATGAAATCACCAGGAACTGGGAAGCTGTTCCCCACTGGAGTCAACTGCTTTGCATAGGCTTTGATTCTTTCTAAAAAGGGCAGGTGGTATCACTCTAGCTGGCTGGGCTGTGGGGCTCCTGGTGCTCAGGGGCAGTCAGCTCCCTTTCCTATGGAATATTACCACCTTCTAACCTCCACTGACACCGTAGGAAGCCTTACATTCTCTGTGGAAGCAGAAAGAGCCCTGGGTTTGGAGTCAGTACAGTTTCAAATCAAGCTCCACCCCTTTCTGACTGTGTAACTTCGGACAACTCACTCGGAGCCTCACTTTTCCCTTCTGTAAAAGGGGGGCAGTAGTACCTCCCTCATAGGCTGTGGGGAGGATTAACCAAGGTCATTTCTGTGAAATGCCCAGTATTGAGCCTGGCCCAGAACAGATGCTCAGTCAATGGTGAGCCTTGACTTCTCCCACCGATACCCTTTCCTTCCCCTTTCAGTGTGGCTGGTTCCTTGACAGTCACATTGGGGTCATGGTCATCTCCCCATCTCCTGGTCGAGGCCCTGGCACGTAGCAGATGATCCACAGATACGTGTTAAATGAATCTTTCCAAAATCCACGTCTGCTCTTGACTCTCCTGTGTCCCCAGACTCCCCAATGGATGTTCATGTCCTTCAGAAGAGCAGGTTGAGCTCCTCAGCCTGGCATTTGAAACGTCTTGTGATCTGACCCCAGAGTCACCACCCCCCCAGTGCTGTCCTTAGCTCTTAGACCTGGGGCCACTATCCAGGACCTGTGCTTCCTGTATTTTTTTTCTTGGCTGATCCACAGAGCCTGTGGGACCTTCGTTCCCTGACCAGGGTTCAAACCCGGGCCCCGGAAGTGAAAGCGACGAGTCCTAACCACTGGACTGCTAGGGAAGTCCCTCCAGGACCTGTGATTTAGAAGGTCTGAATCTGGCTTTCCTCTGGCCCAGCCCATCTCCACGGGGCAAGCAGTCTGCAAGCCAAGGGGGCGTGTCTACCCAGAAGCCACACCTCCTCCTCTGGACTATGCTTTGGGACCCAGGCCCCCCAATTCCCTGCATGAATGGCCCTGAGTTTGCTTCCAGGAGCTGCATGGGCTTCTTCCCTGGGTCATCCTCCTGTAGTTAGATGCACATTTGGTGTGTGTGTCCCTAAGTCTAAGCGATAACCAGAGGGTGGCCCCTTGTCAGACCTGTGGATGGTGTTTGGCCATGTTCACGTGAGGCTCCACCTGTGCCTGTGAGGCCCTTGCAGTGTGAGGTGGGACCTGTGTCGCAAGGAGAAGGGGGAGAGCGATGCTCCCGTACAGATCTCCATTTGGGCAGGTCTAGCGCTCCCACCCTTCCTACCTCCCTGCAGGAAAGAGGGTGCTTAGGTGTGGAAGCAGGGAGATGCGAGTGTGGGTTTGGAGGCCTCTGCATTGGGCGCTCTCCTGCTCTCCAGGCCTGGAGCTGTGCTACCTGTTGGCACCACCTCTGGGCAGGGCTGGGCTGTTCTGTACAGGGGGAGGGAGTGTCCATACTCAGGGGACAAGGTGGCCGTGAGTGATGCCAGGAGGTCCCGAGGAGGTGCTCCCTGGCCCTGGCTTGGGACTATACTGCCACCTGTGTCTCTAGTCTAATTTTTGGCTGATGAAGTAGGGCCACTGCAGAAAGGGGACAAGGAGTGCAGGGACGGTGGGAACCCCAAACCCCATCCAGGGTCAGGGCCTGCTGAGTGGTTATCGGGTGTGTACCAGGAGCAGCCCTAGCGAGGGGCTGAGCCAGGTCACAACTGCCTCCAGCCGGGCTTTATTTGCCAGTTTAGAGAGAGCCTGGCCTCCAAGAGGTGCAGACTCAGTCCTCAAGTAGACTCAAGGCAAGGGAATGGCTTGAACAAGGGAAAGAGGGGTGGAGCCGGCACTTAAACTCAGGGTCCTCTTAGTCCCTTGCTTGGTCACTTTATAGAGGTGTAATTTATACCCAAGAAAATGTGCCAATTTCAAGTGTACGATTTGATGAATTGTGACAAATATATACAGTTGTGCTACCGTGACCACAGTCGTGCTACAGAACATTTTCATCCCCCCCGTGTCCCTTTGCAGTTGCCCCTTCCCCCATCCCCTGGGCCCAGGTAACCAACGATCTGTGTTCCGTCACTGTCCTTTTGCCCTTTGTAGAATTTCACGTAGACGGGATCACACGGCGCGTGTCTCCTGGGTCTGGCTTCTCTCGTTCAGCACGATTATTTTAAGGCTCCCCCACGTCGTTGCTGTGTCAGTATTTCCTTCCTTTCCACTGCATCACATTTTGTCCATGCACCAGTTGATGGACATCTGGGCTGTGGCCAGGTTTTGGCTGTTACGCATCAAGCGGCTGGAACGATCACACAGATCGTGTGGGTATTTGTTTGCATCTCTCTTGAGTGAAATTGCTGGCTCACATGGTACGTGGATGTCAAGTGTTTTGCGAAGAGGGCCTGCTACTTTGCATTTTCACCAGCTGTGAATGAGAGTCCCAGTTCTTCCTCATCCTTGTCAACAGTCCAACCCAAGACTCCTGCCCCCCCCCGAAACCCAGCCAGTGGTGATATGTGGACTGAAGAGGACAGGTGAACCTTGGTTGGGCTGCTCACCTCTGTGAGGATCTTAGGCTGAGAGACTAACCAGAACCTCCAGGGATTCTAAGCTCTGTGTTGTCATTTTACAGATGGGAAAACAGAGGCCCAGAAGAAGAAGGGACCTATACTTCTCTGACTGCTGGTAGAGCCGGGAGGAGGTTGTGGAGTGGGGTTAAAAGCAGGAATTTTGGAGTTGGGTTAGCCCCAGATTCTAGTCTTCGTTTAACCAATTGCTAACCTCTCTGAGCCTCCACTCCTCCTTCTATAAAATGGGGACAAAAACAACCTCGTAAGATAGATGGGGAGGATGAAGTGCCTGGAGCTTGAGAAGTTCAAGAAACTGAGCACTTACTATGTGCTGGGGCCTGGTGCAGGGGACATAGCAGAGAATGAGATAGACACAGTCCCTGTGCTTTGGGGGCTTCCAGACAGTGACACGGGGTGGGGGGGGGAACAGATTATAAATAAGAAAACAAATAAAATCAATCATCATAAATTGTGACAAGTGCTGTTTGAAGGAGCCAAACGGATCTATTTCAGAGTCTCCCCAAAGAAATGCTATTTAAGGTGGGATCTGAATGATGGGGGAGGAGCTGACCATGGGGGCAGGGGGTAGTGGTGGCCTTCCGGGTGTGGAAACAGCATATGCAAAGGTGCAGAAGTTGGAAAGGGCGGATTGTATTTCAGGCACAGAAAGGGCAGTGAGACCCTCGTACAGGGGTTCAGGAGAGAGTACTGTGGAGACACCAGAGAGCTGGCCTGGGGCTCGGTTGTGCTGTGCCTTGCAGGAGTTTGGACTTTAGATGAAGAGCAGACTTATTTTAGACACTGTGAGTGTTGGCTGTTATTACCCTTCCTCTTATTTTCCACCACTCAGGGGTCTTCATTCCCAGTTCAAGCCTCTTTCCAAAAGCCCAGTGTGGGCAGGTGCAAGGCTGTGGTCTGCAGCCAGCTGGGCCTGGGCCCCCACTCCGACCTCGCCGACACGCCTGGCAAACCGAAGGGCACCAGCTGGCGGGTGGGGGGTGGGGAGACCATCTGCTGGCCCCTATTGTCCATCAACCCATTGTCGGGTCCACGCCCTCTGCTCTGAGGACAGCGGGGGACAATGGGGGAATGCGATCCACCGGCTCCTGTTTCCTGGCCTGGGCCCTCGCCCCCGCGATGACACCAGGAGAACGCCCCCCAGGGCGGAGGCAGGGGCTCTACCAGGCGGGAGGCGGTGCCGCACGCATCCCTCATCTCCCTGGCAACCGCAGCTGCCAAATTGTTGGTTGGAGGGTTTTTTTTAGCATCCTGGGTGGGGGGTTTCTTCCTGTATCCGCCTGGAGGGTGAGGTGCTCTTGGGAAACGATCTGCTTCTTGCCTCCTGAGGGTCCCAGCGCCTGGCCTGGCGTCTACAGACTCCTCAGGCCCCATGGGAGCCCAGCGCAGGAACACGCCAAGTCAGACCCCACACGCTTAAGATGCCAGCTCTTGGAGGCATAAAAATAAACTCAAATTATATTTGAGAAAAAGCGTCAACGTTGTCATCACCCAAGGAAACAGAACATTGTTAAACTTTGTGCTCATTTTATGGTTGGGCATTTGTTTATTTGGACTTAACATGGGGCAGTGGGGGGCACCGCCCTCTTCCCATTGCTTAGAGTCTCTATGACCCAGTCCTCAGGGGACATAAAGGCGGGGGAGCAGAGCCCTGGGCAGCTCCCCTCTCATCCCTCTGGTGCAGAGATTCACATCTTGTAGGGCAGCTTTGAGAGTGACTGGGTAGCAGCCGGTGAGGTCTGCTCTCTGGCGATCCAGAAGCCAAAAAGGTGGTAATATTAGAAGGGTGATCGTAGAAAAAGCCAGACAGTGATAATGATAGCCAATGTTTATTGAGGCTTTACTATGTGCCAGTAATTGCCTTATATATGTTAACTCGTTTACTCATCACAATAAGTCCAGCAGGTGAGTACTATTTTATCATCCCCATTTTACAGATTGCGACACTGAGATACAGAGAGGTTAAACGTATTGCCCAACATCACACAGCTACTGGGTGACGGAACCAGGATTTGAATCTGGGCAGCAAGGCTCCATGCAACGAGCTCTTACGCCCTTTCTCTCTGATTCCTGGTGGGCACATGCATAGCTCTTCTTTCAGGAGATAAGTCCCAGCCCCAGCCCCACTCCAGGCCAGAACTCTGGGGAGATTAAAAACAAAGAGCCCAGGCTCCGCCAGACTTGGCGTAGGCTGGGGGTGGGAGCTGGACCGACCTAGGTTGGTGTCGCCACCCTGATACTGATTAGCTACGTGACCTTCACCTCTGTGAACGTCACTCTCCCCATCTGTACCTTGCTCATGGGGTTGGTGTGAGCATTAAATGAGTTAATACATGTCAAGCGCCTAGAACACTGCTCAGAAAATGCTAAGGCTGATTGTTATCTTTGCTTTTGCTCCCCTTTAGGGCGATCGTGGGGCTTGAATAATGAGTGAAGACGCTTTGTATGTGGAAGATAATTGCACAAATGTCAGGGCTCAGTGTGACATACAAATACGGAGTGTTCAGTCTGGAGAGCAGGAGGGGGTGGGGACTGAGAGGAGAGCCATCTTCCCGGGAACTGAGTGTCAACTCGGGGGTGGTAGTGAGGGCACCAGCAACTACGAGGCAAGGAAAGGTGGCCTGTCTGCGCTGCCCCCTGAGCCCAAGGAGAGAGTCTTAGGCTGGGACCCTGGGGCACGATCTTTTCCCCCTCTGGGCCTCAGATTCCCCATCTGTAGAATGGGTGACTGGGGACTAGCTGCTTTCTAAGCCCCCCTATCCCAGCCCTGATCTTCCGTGACTTGGAGAATAAAAGGATGTGTAAAAATGAATGTGGAAATAGACACATGGTGTGGTAGATGGATTAAAAAAATTGTCCCAGTTCTTCCCTTTTCTCTGTCATCACATCATTTACAAAATGACTTCGCAGCTTCTGCCTGCAAGAAGTGGAATCTATTTCCCCGGCATGTGAGCCTGGCTGTCCTGGTGATTTGCTTTGGTTAATGCAGAGTGGAGGAGGTGGCACTGCGCTGGCTCCCAGTTGAAACCTCAAGAGGATTTGCGGCTTCCTCTCTTTCTCTCTCTCTTTCCCTTGCCTTCTCCCTCCCTCTCTCTCCCATTCTCTCTCTTTATCTCTGATTCTTGTGACTGCCATATCAGCAATTCTGGGCTGGCCTGCCGGAGGAGGCCAGTCACTTCTGCCATCCCTGCTGACTACCAGCTAACTGTCAGACAGGTCAGCATGAGTCCATCCTAGACCCGCCAGCCCCCAGCCCACCTGCCCGCTGTCAGCAGACCCGTGAACTGGACAAGCTGAGATCAGCTGAGCCTGGTCCAGAGCAGCTGATCCACCCAGCTGCTTGCAGACTGGTGGGAAAGTAAATGTTTATTGCTGTGTGCCATTGAGGTTTGTGGTTGTTACACAGCATTACTGAGTCAGTAGATGACTGATACACACGGTCAGCAGAAAAAAAGTGTGGCTTTGACCCACGGTCTGACCCCTGCTGGGGTTGTCTACTGCTCTCCTGGGGGTGGGGGGACAAGGCAGGGTGGGTTTAGTGTAAATGGTTGAGAGCTTAAGTTCTGGATTGACACCGACTGCCCTGCTTCAGACCCCAGCTTGTCCACCTTCTAGCTGTGTGGCTTTGGGCAAGTTATTTAACAGAGAGGTCTCTGTTTTCTCTAAAATCTAGATAATCAGAGCCCACTTTGGGGTTTTTATGTGGATTAAGTTAATACATGAAAAACTCTGCCCATGTGTAGTTTTCATGTATTTAAGATCTAAGATAAATGTGAGATTGAATCTTGATTTTACCATTTACTGGGAGTGTGACCTTGGGTCCTTTCTAAGCTGCTATGTCCTGAACTGTAAATTGGGAATCCTACTAGCATCTTCCTCATAAATGGGATTGTGTGTATAAAGGGCCTGACCCGGAAGATGCTCAGGGAATCTCAGTTTGGGGGAAGGGCTTCCCCTGCAGATCTTCCCCTTCTTTGCTCCAGCTTGGCCTGCCTGCTGCTTCTGGTGACATGGAATCTTTATTTTATTTTATTAAAATTTTTTATTTATTTATTCATTTATTTAGGCTGCTCTGGGTCTTAGTTGTGGCACGCGGGATCTTCCCTGAGGTATGTGAGCTCTTAGTTGCGGCATGCATGCGAGACCTAGATTCCCCGATCAAGGATTGAACCTGGGCCCCCTGCGTTGGGAGTGCGGAGTCTTACCCACTGGACCACCAGGGAAGTCCCGTGACATGGAACCTTAGAACCGGATGTACGTTGGAGACTGGCTCTAGTTCAACTTTCTCGTTAGACGTGGGGAAACTGAGGCCCAGTGTGGGACTTGCCCAAGGCCACACAGCGTCAGTGGCTGGAACCTACGCATTCTGACCTCCAGCCTGGTGATTCTTCTATGATGCTGGGGTGGTCGAGCCCCCAAGAGGTATGTGTGTTCTGGGCTTGGTGGCTCGAAAGAGCAGACCAAGCTAGACCCTGCACCTTGTTCTCCACAGGCCAGATGGGAGGACCAGGCTCTCCCTGGAGGCTGAAGCCTCCTGCTGACCTTTCCTATGAGCCCATCCAGTGCTGGTGCTGGAGAGGTCCCAGAGGGGTGGGGCCAGGACCCTGACCTTGGAGCGTACATAGGCCAGGTGTTTAGGTGACTAGTGACCCAGGTCTCCATAGAAGCACAGAGGGCAGCTGGCCAAAGTTATTCCCCTGGGCTCTCCTTGGGGAAACCAAAGCTCAGCTTGGTGGGTCCTGTCCCAGATGCCCATTGGGGCAGAGGCAGAGTCAAACTTAGCACCCAGGCCTCCTGACCCCCAACCTGTGGCTGTCTGCTCAGCTTCCGGTCCCACCAGCTTGGCTCCTGGCCCTGTGGGTGTAACAGAGAGAAGGCAGGAGTCAGGAGAGAGAAGCCAGCCCTGCCTAGGCCTCAGCCGGCTCTGGGAGCCTCCCTGGGGTTGGTTTCTAGCCCCACCTTGGTCCCCAGTGATTACAGGGCTGCCAGGCTTAGCTGTGACCCTGACACCCGCTCCTGGACCCTCCCAGGGGAATGGGTCACTGACCTCATCATCCGTAAGGGCTGAGTCAGGAATTCCCCAGGCGCCAGCCTGCCCCTGTGGATGACCCTCCAGGTCTTAGCTTGTCTCCAGAGGAGAGGCAAGGGCTTCCCTGCCTCTTTCTGCCCCTTCCCGGGCCAGCCTGGCAGGGCTGAGGGTGCTGTGTGTGTGCGCCGCGGTGCGTGTGCATGGCCGTGCGTGGGCTTCCTCTCCTGGCGTGCTGCACGGACATGATTCACACGCATGCCGTGCTCGTTGTGTGCTCACTATGTACGTGGGTGTGTTTGCGTCGGTTCTTGCCGGGCCCTTTTTCTGCCCAGTGTACGGGTGTCCTGTGTGTGTGTTGTGTGCAGTGTGTGTGCAGGCACTGGTGGGCAAGGCGGCCCTGGGGGCAGGTACACAGTGCACTCCCGCCCCGAGCACTTAGTGTATATGCTGTGCGCGCCGCACGTGGACTCTAAGTGTGTGCGTGCGGTGCACGTGTGCACGTTGTGTGTGTGTTCATGTTGTGCGTGCACGTGTGTGTGCACGTTGGGTGTGGGTGCACACAGTGGTAGGTCCTCTGAGGGCCAGGGTTGGCCCTGTGGGTGGGCTGGGGAAGGGCTTCAAGGTTCAGCGTTGCGTGCACGTCTGCCTGGTCCCGCAGCTCAGCTCACACGGGCCCAGGGAGAGAGAATAGCCTGTAGGGACCTGGAGGCGCGTGGATCGCCCCGGGCTGGAACTTGCACGGGATGCTGGTACCACTCAGACACCTTGACACCGGCATCTCCTCCTGGTAGAGACGAGGGAGGCAGGTCCTGGGGGCCTCTCTTGCCCTTTGATATTTGGTCCTCAAAGGTCTTTTGCCTCTGGGAACCCTGCTGTCTTTGAGGGTCCTACACATAATAGATCCTTGAACCGCTGTGCAGGCGTGTCAGGCTCCAGGAAGCTCCTCAGTTTTACCTGACCTCACAGTTGGCCTTGCTCGGTTGGCATCCAGGTCCTGGGTCAGAATGAGGGAACGATAACATCTGAAACTTGCATGCATCCATCCATGTGTCCTCCTGTAATCCAGGCATAAGACACAGCATTGTTTCTTCCGCCTGCACCCCTTCCAGGGCTGCCATGGCAACGCAGAAGTTGGCTCACCATCTGCTGCCTGTGGGACCTCAGCAGGCCTTTACCATGCTAGGAATTAGTGTGGGGAGGCACCTGACCTGCTCGGGGGACGCCATTGGCCACATCTGGCACCTCTCAGCCTTGGAGTGTTTGGAGATAATGCAGCCTGGAGTCCCTCGGGCTGCTGGAGAAGCGTGGACATGGAGAGAGCCCATGGTTCTCCCTGGCGCTAACCCCTCCTAGTAACATCCTCTCTCAGGGAAGGGTCTGAGACTTATTTACACTAGAGCGCAAATGACTAACCCCTTCTGGGAGGGCAGTGGGTTGGGGGTGTGTAGAAACCTGGACCTAATAGAACTTAGAAGATTAAATGATCAAATTATCAACAGGGAAGATTTTAGGAATAATAGGGAAGTGCAGGGATATTAAAAACAATTTAAAACTTAGTTGCTAAGGTGATTCTGGATATGCATGGGAGCTACTGCAAATCTAACTCATCCTTGGGTGTCAATGGGAGTTGGGGAGGGACCCGTGCCTCATCTGGCCTGTATCTCTGAGGCCTTTGCCTGTGTTGGGAGCTGAGTTTTTCCTACTGGGCTCAGAGGTTCCCTCTACCCCCACTGCTGGGTCCTCTACATTTGTTTTCTTTGGGAAAATGTTCTCCCTTGGATGCTCCGTGCTTAGTGTAAAAAGAGCAGTGGGGAGGAGGAGGGAGTCAGGATTCCAGTGGGGGAGTGAAGTGGGGGGTAAGGTGGGGTGACTGGGAGGGGTGGGTGGGAGAAGAGGAGAGAGAAGGAGAGAGGGGGGGGTCTTAAGGAAAATGAGACCAGTTACAGGGTTGGCTTGAATCCTGATCTGCCACTAGAGGGTGCGTGAATGTGGATGAGTGACTTCCCCTCCCTGTGACTCAGTTTCTTTACCTGTGAAATGGGTACAATAACTTCCCAGGGTGGCTCTGAGGACTGGGGAAGATGCATGTGGAGGCCTGGCATGGTGAGAGCATGCAGCAGCTGCTTCTGCACCCCTTCTTCCCTTCTGCTGTCAATTCTGTGTCAGAGAGGGAAGTTTCTAGACCCTGCCTCAGGCCCTCACTCTTAGAAGGAAGATGCTCTGGCATCTGAGTACATCTGCTGCTGACCTGGGTCCCACAGTCTGCCTGAGCGAGGAAGCACCTCCCTCAGGCCGTGGGCAGGTCTCACCAGCCTCTTTGCCAGGCGACAGGTCCACAGGCTGGGAGTAACCCACATAAATCGAGGTCGGTGTACTGTGCAGAGCTGGGATGCCGGAGTCCTCCACCTCTGGGGCCCCCGGCCCAATCCCAGGCCCGGGAACTGGGACAACCCGGGAGATAAACAGAGGAGTCATCCTCAAAGTGAAGCCCACCTCCTCGCTACCCCCAACATCCGGCCCAGCAAGGCCCCAACAGCACCCAGCTTGGCTTGGTAGGGAAGATAAAGGGTACAGATGGGAGGGGAAAGGGGGTGGGGAGCAGGGCAGGATAGCAAACCCTCTCCACCAGCGAGCTCCTCTCTGTGAAATTCTAGCATCTGCAAATTTATTTCTGCCAGCAATTTACCTTTTCTGCAAGCAAGAGAAATCTGTTCTTGTTTATGAGTCACTGCTTTTTCAGAAAGATTAGAAAAAGAAGCCTCTGCAGTTGGGAATAAGACAGTGGCAGGGCCAGTGAAAATGAGCCCTGGCCTAAAGTCTAATGTGGTCTCAGTCCCATTCAGCCAAAGGTGATTATTTTGTTGGCTGGAAGTACATGGCTTTATTAATATCCACCCAGCATCCTTTTTGGATAAAGCAAACATTTTTTAAGTAAATAAACTTTGAAGCTTAAATCGAAAGCTTTACTTGACACGATGTAATAAACTGGAAAATATGCTCTCCATAGAAACCTGTTAGGAAATGTTAAAACAGTCTGGGTTGGGGTTTAGCACTAGATTCACAGCTGGGGCTGCAGAAGGATGGCTGGACCCTGTTTCTGGGGAGTAAGGCTGGCTCCTTCCTGTCCTCTGTGGGGACACTGCCACTAGGCAACCCCCTGGGGGGTTGCCCTTCCAGGGGCTGCCCTCTTCCCTTGGGTGCTTCAGCCAGGCACCTCAGGCCACACCTGGTGGTGTAGAGCCTGCCAGTTGTCCCCAGTATATGTGGCCCTCCAGCTCAAGACCACATTTCCCAGTCTCCTTTGCAGTTAATCTGACCATGTGACTGGAATCAGCCAATAGGATGTGATTAAAAGTGACATAGGCAATTTCTGGGTTGGGCCCTTAAAAGGACAGGACTGAACTTTCCTTTCCCTTCCCCTTCTTCCAACAGCTGGAGCAGACCCCTTGGACCCCAGCATGGAGGCCCATGTGAAGGCTGGCAGAAGTGCCCAGTTGTGTACTTTTGGACCGTCATGTGAGAGAGAAGTGAACTTGTATCTCATTTAAGTCAATGTATTTTGGGGTCTATTTGCTACAACAGCTTATTTTGTACCCTACCTTCTTCATGTGGCAAACATGGCTTGATAACTCACCCAAATCCTATAGTGATGTACTTGTGTGTAGTTCAGCCACAATCAGTATAGCATTGTGGTTCAAAGCTTGTTAGACCTGCGTTCAAATCCCTGCTTCCTCACCTAGCAGCTGTGTGACTTTTGGCAAATTACCTAATCTCATGACACTGGGGTAATTTCAGCAAGAAATGCCTTTTCACATGGTGACCCCGTGTCCACATGCATATGTCACTGGAACAAAAGTTCATGCGACAAAACACCGTTATTACCGCCAGTACACGCTGATATTTTCTATTCCAGTGGTTCTCAAAGTGTGGTGCCTGAACCACCCGTATCAGCATTAGCTGGGAACTTGTTAAAAATGCAATTTCTTGAGCCCCATCCCAGACCTGCTGAATCAGAGACTCTGGGGGTAATGCCTAGAAATCCGTTTTAACAGGCCTTCTGGGTGATTTTGATGAGGTTAAAGTTTGAAAACCACTGTTTTACTCCATTAAGAAAATGGAGATTATTCACCTACTAAACTGATCTCATAACCCACAAATATGAATCATGAGTCATGTAGACTTAAGGGATATGTTTCCCTGCTAGCACTCATTTCTTCTCCTTCTCCCCCTCCCCTCCCTCCTCCCCCTCTTCCTCTTCCTCCCCCTCCTCCCCTTCCCCCTCCCTTCCCCCTCCCCTCCCTCCTCCCCCTCCTCCTCTTCCTCCCCCTCCTCCTCCTTCCCCTCCCCCTCCTCCTCCTCCTCCCTCCTCCCTCCTTCTTCTTCTTCCTAAAATTTCAATACAGGAACTAACTCTGGTCCATGACTCCAGGGATAGGTCAAGACAGGTTTAGCCAACTGAAGCAGTGGTTGGTTCAGGGATGAGCATGTGATCTTTGTTGTCCAGTGAAATGCAATCCTGGGACCTTTGCTGGAACTACTGAGAAAGAGAAGCTTTTCTCCCAGGGGTCACTGAGCTGTAGGGCTACCCAGAGCCGCCCATCCTGCTGGAGGAAGAGCTTGGAGGAGGCTGCCTGGTGCTGCAGGCATCTCAGAGGAGAGGAGCTGAGGAATGGAGGAGACAGTGCGCAGATGCTTTCGGCACCCTGCATCATCTTATATTTGAACCCAGGCACAGCTGAGGGTCTACCTCGAGCATCTCCGGAGCTGAGGAGGTCACGGAGCTGGAGCACAGGTGCAGTTCTGATGTTCAGGGAGCTTGACACCCTCAAGGTCTCCTTCAGTCGGTGTGGTGAGGAGCTGGAAGTAAATGCCCTGGCTCCTGTTCTTAGAAGGACAGTGCACAGATGCTTTCGGCATCCTGCATCTCCCAGGCATAGATTCTTCTCAGAGGTTCCAGAGGAGCCCAGCTCGTGTTGTTTATGGCAGCAAATTTGAAAACACAGCCTTTATACTCTTTGTTCCTTCCTTGCCTCAGTCTCCTCCCTCTCTCACTCCTGCTTCCCAAATAAACCACCTGCATCCAGGTCCTTGTCTCAAGCTCTGTTCTCACAGAAACCCAAGATGACAGAGACAAAGTCCTGTTGACCTTTTTTTTTTTTTTTAATTGGCATATAGTTGTTTTACAACGCTGTGTTAGTTTCTACTGTTCAGTGAACTGGAGTTCCCTGTGCTATACAGCAGGTTCTTATTAGTTATCTATTTTACACATATTAGTGTATATATGTCAGTCCCAATCTCCTGTTGACCTTTGAGCGTTTGGATCCAGCCAGACCTGAAACAAGATCTACTCCTGGACTTTTCAGTTAAGTGAGCCAAAAAAAATTCCCCTCTTTTTGGCTATGTGTATAGTGATCTACTACTGTGTAACAAATTACCCCCAAACTTTGTGGCTTTAAACAACAACATTTAGTATCACAGTTTCATGGGTGAGGAAGCTAGGGGTGTCATCACTGGGTCCCCTGGCTCAGAGTCCCTCACGAGATTACATAAAGACGTCAGCTTGGGCTGCTTCAGCTCAAAGCTTGACTGAGAAAGGATCTCCTTCCAAGCTCACTTCTCATGGCAGACTTCAGTTCCTGATGGGCTGTTGGATTGAGATCCTCAGTTCTTTGCTCTCTGTTGGTCAAAGGTGGCCCTCAGTTCCTTGCCATGTAGGCCTCTCCATAGGGTAGCTCACAATGTGGCAGCTGGCTTCCACCAGAGCAAGCAACACAGAAGCCTGAGTCTTTTATCACCTAAATTTTAAAGTGACATCCCAACATGTTTTGTAGTATTCTGTATGTGAGAAGCAAGTCACTAGTGACCCTAATCTTAACCCTAACCCTAGCACACACTCAAGGGAAGGGGATTACGCACGGACACAAGTACCAGGAGGTGGGGATCATTGGAGCCATCTTAGAAAGCTGCCTACCCCAAGCTACAAGGAGTAAGAGCCCCTAGGTCCAAGGCACAGAGCTGGAGAGGTCTTGAGCCTCAGAATGGAGCTTGAATCCCAAAACCCACCTTTGATTGGTCCCAAGGAAAGGAGAGGTTACAGGCATCTCGGGGACACTTGGAGAATGGAGAGTCTGCAAAGGCTCTGGTGGGCAGGAAATGGAAGAACGGGATGGAGTGTGGGCGTCCCCCTTATGACTCAGGGAGAACCTGCAGAAGATCACTGCTGTTCTCTTCATTAAGGACTGTGCTCTCTGTTGGAGCTTCACCATGATATTATAGTACTAGCTAACCTTATTTAATATTTATTCTGTGTCCAGCCCTGGATGAAGAACTTCACCTGCATGATCTCATTTAATCCTCCTCCTGTGAGGTCAGACCTGAAAGGATTCTCATTTTACAAGATGAGGGAACTGAGGTGCAGAGAGGTTAAGTAACTTGCCTGAGGACACACAGCTATTAAAGTGGTGTCACTGGAATTCATCAGAGACCAAGCCTTTACCTGCCAGGTGATCAAAGCCATCTCAGCTCAGTGACATAAAAGCATTCATGGAGGCCTGAACGCGTTCATTCACTCAGAGCCTTAATCCCACTACCCTTTCATGCAAGGTCTTAAGTTCCTTACCCTTAACTTTCCTGTTACTGAGTTTTCATTACTGCCAGGATTTATAAACCTCCTTTGGGTCATGGAGGCTTTAGAGAAAGTATTGAAATCTATGGACCTTCTCTTCCACCCAAAATGCACTCATGCACTCAAACCCACATTTGCCATATGAATATAGGTGGCAATTGACATTCTGAAGGGCCGCCTCTCATTGGCTCAACTCAGGTCATGTGGCCACCCTGGAACCAATCACTGCAGTCTAGGGGGTCTGGTGCTCTGATTGGCCAGATTCTTAGGGACAATGGCATCCCATCCTCTCATTTTACAAATGCCTACAGGGGAAGAGTGACTAGCTTAAGGTCACACAGCATTGTTAGGCCCAGTCAGACTCAGGCAGTAAGGCATGACTATCCCTTGGCCTGCAGGTTCCTCCCAGGCTGGGGTGTGACAGACTCATTGAAGTATTCCCAGCCACCTGTTCTGGGCCTGGCACACAGTAGGCATTTGATAAATAGTAGAGAAATTGATCTGCAAGGCCCCCTGAAGGGAACAAAGGGTGATTCAATGGAAGTTGAGGATAAAGTATGTTTACCCAGGGAGACCCTGGAACACTGTCCTGCAGGATGTTATCAGATATTCCATGAAAAGAGAAATTGCCCCATGAGGACGTAAATTTGTGAAACACTGGACTAAACAAAGTGGATTGGTTTCTTTACATTAGAACTTATCAGAATTCTTAATAGGCTCGTTGCAGGGAATCCCCTCAAAGAAGGATACAGCATGCAGTGTTTCCCAAGCTTGTTTGACCATGCAATCCTTTTTATTAAGTGATTTTCTATGAAGTGAGATTTTTGAAGGAATAGTGTTTAGAGAACCATATTTTGGGAAATTCCAGGAACACCAGGATCAGCATGGACTAGGGTAGTCAGGGAAGGCTTCTTGGAGGAGGACAGGCCTCAGCTACATTCAAAGATAGGAGGATTAGGAGAATCGGAGGAGAGCAGGGAAGGTATCCCAAATGAATCACAGGAAAAAGCACTAAATATTATATAGCACACATGAGTGAGAAGACATATCGGTCAAGACTCTATTGGACATAATCATCAGAAATGCAGCTCAGACTGGCTTAGGCAAAAAAGGGAATTTATTGGTCCATGTAACTGATTTCTAGTGTGGCTAGATCCAGGTACTTGAACCATGCCCTCAGGGATAAGTATTGACTTTGTTCACAGACAGGCTCTTTTCTGGGGGAAGGGGGCCTGGCATCTCCAGGCTCACGTACTGCAAGCTAGCAACCTCAACAGGAAGTGAGATGCTTTTGTACAATCGTTTCCATCAAAGTCCCAGCATGAACACTCATTGGCTCCGCTTGGGTCATGTGCTTACCCGGGTACCAATCACTGTAGCCCAGGAGATTTGGTGCTCTGATTGCCGGATCCTTACGAATCATAGCACCCCATCCTCTCATTGACAGATGAAGAAATTGGAGCCCAGAGAGGAAAAGTGATTTGCTCAAGGTTGCAGAGCAAGTGAGTGGCAGCATGAAGACAGAAACTTTCAGTTCAGCCCTCTTTCTGCTGCAGCTGATGCCTGGGGGCCGCTTAGATCGGTGTGGACCAAGCAGAGTGCCTGCTGGCATCTTCATATTGAGGGCTGTGGTGGGGTCCTGCCTAGAAAAGAGGCTAGAAAGGACGAGAGTTCCAAAGCCTTGAAGGACCAGATCGGCTGCGGGAACAGCGGGTGACTGAGTTGTCTGTTGAGCAGCTGTGGGGTGGGCTGTGGTCCGGGAAGGCAGAAAGAGCAGGTGAGGGGCAGGTAGAGGGAATGGCTCCCTGGTTTCTAGTGGGGATGAGGGGGAAGGGGGGTATGGTGGGGAGGACCTGTCAAAATGGGGTCTGTCGGAGGTCTAGGGCATCTAGCCAGCTCTCCCTTCTCCCTGAGTTTCTACATCCAAGCTCTTGCCAGGCGCTTAATTCTACCTTCTGGATATCTCTAAACAAGCCCCTTCTCTCTGGTTCTACTGACCCCACTCTAGCCTGGGTTATCATCACCTTGCACCTGGCTGCTGACAACAGTCTTTTAAATGGTCTCACATTCCCATTCTTGCCCCACCCCCGCCTCGATCTGTTCTCTTCATAGCACTCTGGGTGCCCTTTTAAAAACTCAAATAAGAGGTCGTCACTAAAATTTTCAGTGGCTCTCCACTGCCTTCAAGATAAAATCTAAACTGTAGCCCCTCAGCATCTCTCCTGCTTCTTCCTGGGGAATTGTCCCCATTGCACTCCAGACGCACGATTTCTCCTTTGAACAGGTTTCTCCTTGAATGTGCCGCATTGTCTTACCTCTGAGCTTTTGCACATGCTGTTCTTTCTGCCTGAAACACTCCTTTTCCCTCTTCCCCTGGCTAAATCCCGATCTTCCCTCAGATTTCGGCTGTGTCCCTTCCTTTCCTTTAAGAAATCTTCCCCAGTGTCTTCCTTAAGACTGAACTGGGTCCACCTGCTACAGGCCCCCATAGAGCCATCTCCCTGAGAGGTGAGGAAACTGAGGTTCAGAGAAGGAAGGGACTCATCAGAGGTCACATGACTAGTAAATGGCAGAGTTGAATTAAGTTCAGTTCAATAAATATGTGTTGAGCACTTACTCTGGGCCAGGCCCTGTGGTTATGATGACAAACCAGACCAGGTCTCCTGCCCTAGAGGAGCTCTCAGACCAGTGGGGGAGACAGACCTGTAAACCCGGGTGAGGACAGGGCTGAGGGAGCTGAGAGATGGGGCTCCAGACCTAATCTCAGGGAGACATGGAAACCTCCAGGCTAGGGTGATGTCTGAGCTGAGGTTTGATGGAAAGATGCCCAAGCACATGTGCAATAATTCATTTACTCACTGAATGAATGAATGGATATGCACACCTGCAACTTTTGGGATGTAGATGTCCGGGGTGTGTGCACGTGTGTGAGGAGACGTTAGAATGAATTGACATCCCTACCTCTGTAACTTATGTAATATTGTGCATTGTCTATACTTCAATAAAAAAAATTAAAAAAATAAGAATTAAAAAAGAATGAACTGACATCCATTAACGTGCAGGTGATGGTCAATATGCACGCAAAAAATGCTGTGTCTATAGACATGTTCCTAACAGATGCACTCGTAAAAGTATATGTATATGAGTACAATTATGGATTTACACTGTGTATACAAGCACATCAAGGCATATCATAGTGGAACCAGGCTACCTGTTCGAATCTTGGCTCTGTCATTTATCTGTCCTGGGCAAGTTAACTCTCGGTCAGCTTCTTCATTAATCAAATGGGGAAAATAATAGTATCTCCTTGACTAGGTTGGGTTCTTTAGAAGCAGAGCCTGAGGCAGGCATTCTTACACAGTGATTTATTTCGTGGGGAACTTGAAAGGGAGTAAGGAAAACAGGATGGAGCTGGAGGAGACACTGAGCTGAGATGGGGGTTCAGCTAAAGTCTAGTCTCAGCCTGATCCCAAGGGGAGCTCTGGAGCATGAATGACACCAGAGTTAGCCCACCTTGAGGGAAGGAGGCCAGTCTTGGCCAGCCAGTCGTTGGCTGTGTCCCCCTGACACTCCACCTGGAGGAGGAAGTAATCTCCTAGGCGTCTTCTAGTGAGGCATCTTGGGTGGCTGAGGGCAGTATTCCAGAGAGGGGGCAGATGTGAGCCAGTAGGAGCCCACGTCACAGCAGCTGGGGGACCCTCGGCACCAATAGCCTTTACCACACTCTTGCTTCTCCAAATGAGGTCCTGGGAGCCACTAGCATGGGCCTCCCCTGGGGACTTGCTAGAAATGCCTTATCCCAGACCTGCTGACTCAGATCCTGCAACAGGATCCCCAGCCCCGAGCACGTGAAAGTTCAAGAAGAACTGTGTGAACCAGCCTCACTGGGTTGTGGTGAGGGTTAAATGAGGTTAAGGTATAGAAAGCACTTAAAAGAGCATCTGGTCCACAGTGGGTGTTGTTATTCTTATTTGCATCCAGGTATGCTGTGCTCGTTTGCTTACCCAGATTCTTAATATGTGTAAATATACGAGTGCAGGGAGGATAGGCTATATAATTTGCAGGATTCAGTGCAAAATGAGACGTGGGCCCCTTGTTCAAAAATCAGACAGTGGACAGAGCCTTGGACCAAGCACCAGGCCCTTGTGAGCTTAAGGGGCTGGGTGACGACACAGGTGGCAGTAAGAGGCAGCCTGAGTGCAGGCATGTGGATGTGGAGGTACTTGTTTGAGGCCCTGATGATTCCAGAGTTTCCTTTCTATGGTGATTTGGCCCATCCTTCTAGTTTCACAGACGAGGAAGGCCTGGAGGAGGGGTACTGGACTGGGGATTAGACTCCAATCTCCCATTTCCCGGTTCCGCCTGTCACCCTCCACCAGCGCGCTTATGAGTGTCTGAGCTTGACTTCGGGGAATGGTTGAGAGAACTTGCAGCCGAAATGTTCTCTCACGTTTGCACTCTGTGAAGAGACTTTTGAGTATGTTCCTCCGTGAATCGTGGGTCTCCATTCCCAGCGAGCTCTCTCTACTCGGGAAGGGGTGTGAAATTTAATTTGCACTAATTATCCCAAAGTGAGAGGAGCGGGAAATGAGTTGGCTCGGCACATCCGGCCTCTTCCAGCAGCTCCAGTTCCCCGGGTGGCAGTTTATTTATGTGCAAGGGGGGTAGGGTGGGGGTAGGCTGGGGGTGCTGTTACCAAGGCCACTGCAGCTGCTGGGATTTGGGGGTGGCTGGGTGGGGAGGCCGGATGGACGGAGGGGAGGCCGGATGGGACGGTGGGGAGGCCCGATGGACGGTGGGGAGGCTGGAAGGACGGAGGGGAGGGAGTGCGTGAGGGCTGGGGCGGATCTGAGGTGTGTGCCCTTGCGATTGTGTGGTGGCCTTCTTCTGCCAAGCCCCCCTGCCCCCCACCGTCTCTGATGGGGGAAGGTAGAGGACGGGGAAGGGGAAGGAGGTCTTTCTTAGCCCCAAGTTACCTGGGCGAGGCCTTTAGCAGCTCTACCCCAGGAAACAGACGGACTCTCCCAGTCTGGAGGGAGAGAAAGTTTCAGGGATTCTCTGGGGTAGGGGCCTAGGCTGAGCTGGAGGGTAGAGACCCAGAGAGGCGGCTGGCAGAGGGAGCACCGGACGGGGAGAAAGCGGGACTATGGAGCCAAGGACAAAATGCCCTGTCAGTCTCCTCTTGTTCCTGTCCAGCCCCTTCCTCTGCTCCAATTCTCTGCTTTCTCTTCTCTCTTCTCACTTCTCCCCTGCCCCTCCCCCTCTTCTTCCCCCTCCTTCCCTCCCTTCCCCCTTCCTCTCTCCCCAGAGACGCTCTTTCCTGCTACCACTAGAGGGCGCTGAGGCGCCACGGTCGCCCCTGGTTTATCAGCCTAGGACTGGCTGGGGGCGCTTTGATGGGGTGGGTGGGGCAGGGTGCGGAGGCCCTGCAGCAACTGGGTCCTCAGTAGAGCTGGGCCGTTTCTAGCCTGTTTGGAGCCTGGGGCAGGTCTGGGCTGCCCTTCAGGGCAAAGGATGTTGCAGAAACCTCCGCCTAACAACAGGAGAGGGGGTTTTGGAGGGGAGAGAAGGCTCCCTTGGGCTCCCTTGGCACTTGGAAGGAAGGAGCCTGGGTTTCCATCCCAGCCCTCTCACCTCCTGGCGTGTGGTGTGAGCTGGGGCAAGTCACATCACCTCTCCAAGCTACTGATTCCTCTTCCGTCAAATGGAAGGATTCAGTTGTGAGGATTGGATAGAATACGTACAGGAACGGAAGCAGAGTAGTCAGTCGACTGGGAGCTCAGAAAAATTAAGTGACTTTCCCAAGATCACGTAGTTGTCAAATGTTAGGTCCAGAATTAGATGCTAAATCTATCTGAATCCAAACCTGTCCTCCTAACTGCTAATAATGCATGTGGACCTGCTACCACTTTTCCCAGTTGTCAATGAAGTAACAATTGGGCGGCAGCTGAGTATTATGTGGAGAGAGAGAGGGATTCTAAGGCTCTTTTAAAATATAAAAATTGGGAGAAGTGGGTGCTTATCAGTCACTCACTCTTTAGTGCAAATTATTTTTATTATTTTTAAAAAATATTTATTTTTGGCTGTATCGGGTCTTAGCTGCGGCACACGGGACCTTTTGTTGCAGCATGCAGGCTTCTCTCTAGTTGTGGTGTACGGGATCATAGTTGCCGCTCGTGGGCTCAGTAGTTGCGGCATGTGGGCTTAGTTGCCCTGCCGCATGTAGGATCTTAGTTCCCTGATCAGGGATTGAACCCACGTCCCCTGCATTGGAAGGCAGATTTTTAACCACTGGACTGCTAGGGAAGTCCCTCTTTAGTGCAAATTAGTAGCGTCTTTCCTGGCCCTGAGATTGGGTGTAAGAGGAGAAAGTAATAAGGCAGCATGTGTGACTAAGGGGCAAGGGTGTCTAGGCTGGGGGTGTTGCTGTGGGTAGAATGAGGGCACTGGCAACCAACAGCATTTGGGGGAGCAGGCAGGTTAGAGAGCTGACCCTGCTACTAACCTGCTGTGTGGCCTGAGCCAGTCCCTTTCTCTTTTTGAGGGTGTTGTCTCCCATTTGTACAATAAGGATGGTGAACTGAATGATACCAAGGTCTCTTCCAGATTAGAAAATTGATGCAGACTCCTGGGAGTTTGACGTGGGGCAGCTGTAACTGACATCAGAGGCCCAAGAGTAACCCTAGAGTCCTAGTCTACATCTGGGTGAACTCCCCATAGAAGTGAGCAGGGATGGCTGAGCTGAGCTGTCTGGTGACCGAGTTGCTGGGGGAACTGGGGGGCTGGACCAGCCTGTTTTGAGCCACCGCCCGCAGCTCCAGTGCCCAAGCTTGTTGAGTTATCACTCTGGAGTTAGAGCCTTCATCACCTCATGATTAATTTGGGCTTTTTACTGTGACCCACCCAGAAGCAAAAACGGAGATTCCGGTATTCTGAAGTAAGCTGGGCTCAAATATGGCTTCAACTGCCCTGTGAGGAAGGGGCTGCCCTTTCATGAACTCCTTCCCTGCTTCCTCCCCAGCCCTGGAAAGCACCGTAGGTAAGGAGAACTAGAATTGGAGACAGTCAGACCTGAGATCTAAACCTGTCTCTTTTAAGCTTTGTGGCCTCGGTTAAGCTGCAAAACCTCCCTGAGCCTCAGTTTCCTCATCTGGAACATGGGGAGAAACCCACTTGCCTCCCAGGGCCCTTGAAAGGATTACAAGAGGACATCTGGGAGGTGCCTGGTACACAGTAGGTGTTCAATAAATGCCAGGGGATTCTGGGTCAGCGCCAGCCCTGACAGACATTGATGGTCTCCCTAGCAATGGCCCCGTTTCCTTTAGATCATTGCATAGTCTCTGGAGGATTCTCCCTTGAGATCGCGGGTCAGATCTGCAAGGCGGTGGGCAGGGTTAGGCAATGTCTGCAGCCTCAGAACAATGAGACATCCCCTCTTGTTTCTTCACTTTGGGGCCAGACCCCAGCCCTTGGACAAATGCGCAGCTTGCAATTCTGTAAGATCGAATCTCAGGTACCTGGTCAGCTTCCCTCCCCGGCCCACCCCAGCCTCTCTTTCTCCTCCAAGCTCTGCAATGGGATGGTTCAGGCCCCTAGACCAGAGGTTTTATTTTTAAGTCCAAAAGTTTTAAGTCTCATCAAAGTTATATAAGCACACATTTAAAAGAATTAAACAGTTCTACGAGGCTTATTATAAAAATCAGAGGTCCCCTGATCTCACTCCATTTCCCCCAGAGAGGCAAACACGTTGACTTCCTTTTATTTTGGTTTTCCTTTTCATATTTCTAAATAATATGCTTGCATCGCTGCTTCTTAAATTTTCATTTTTTTGGTCAGTCATTTGCCTTTCTTTTTGGCAACAGTTTTGAGGTATAACTCACATAGCGGATAATTTGCCCGTTTAAAGTTTACAATTCAGTGGTTGTTAGCGTATTCACACAGTTATGCAACTATTACCACAATCAAGTTTATAGAGTATTTTCATCAGCTCAAAAAGAAACCCCATACCCTTTAGCTATCACCAATTGACCCATTGTCCCCAGCCTTGAGGAACCAGTAATCTACTTTCTGTCTCTCTATATTTGTCTGTTCTGGACATTTCACATGAATAGATCATATACTATGTGATCTTTCGTGACTGGCTTCTCTCCCTTAACCTAATATTTTAAAGGTTCATCCATATTGTACTATGTATCAGTCCTTCACTCCTTTTATAATTAAATTTTTAAAAATTAATTTTTATTGCACTATGGTTGCTTTACAATGTTAGCCTCCACTGTACAAGAAAATGAATCAGCCATATACATACACGTATCCCCTCCCTTTGGGGCTTCCCTCCCATTTAGGTTACCGCAGTGCATTAGGTAGAGTTCCCTGTGCTATGCAGCAGCGGTCCCCAACCTTTCTGGCACCAGGGTCCGGTTTCCTGGGGTCGTGGAGGGGATGGTTCAGGTGGTAATGCTAACGAACGGGGAGCGACGGGAGCGGCTGAAGAAGCTTCGCCCCTTGCCCACCGCTCACCTCCCTGTGCGGGCCGGTTCCTAACAGGCCGCGGTGTCAATCCCAGTCTCCCAGTTCCTCCCACTACACCCCTTTCCCCCTTGGTATCCATACTTTGTTCTCTATTTCTGCTTTGCAAATAAGGTCATCCGTACCACTTTTCTAGGTTCCACATATATGCGTTATTAACCGATATTTGCTTTTTTTTTTTTTGTGACTTACTTCACTCTGTATGACAGTCTCTAGGTCCATCCACGTCTCTACAAATGATCTAATTTCGTTCCTTTTTATGGCTGAGTAATATTCCATTGTATATATGTGCCACATCTTCTTTAGCCATTCATCTGTTTATGGACACTTAGGTTGCTTCCATGTCCTGGCTATTGTAAATAGAACTGCAATGAACAATTTGGTACATGATTCTTTTTGAATTATGGTTATCTCAGGGTATATACCCAGTAGTGGGATTGCTGGGTCATATGGTAGTTCTATTTTTAGTTTTTTAAGGAACCTCCATACTGTTCTCCAGAGTGGCTGTATCAATTTACATTCCCACCAGCAGTGCAAGTGCATTAAACAGTTCTACGAGGCTTATTATAAAAATCAGAGGTCCCCTGATCTCACTCCATTTCCCCCAGAGAGGCAAACACATTGACTTCCTTTTATTTTTGTTTTCCTTTTCATATTTCTAAATAATATGCTTGCATCGCTGCTTCTTAAATTTTCATTGTTTTGGTCAGTCATTTGCCTTTCTTTTTGGCAACAGTTTTGAGGTATAACTCACATAGCGGATAATTCCCTTTTCTCCACACCTTCTCCAGCATTTATTGTTTGTAGATTTTTTGATGATGGCCATTCTGACGGGTGTGAGATGATATCTCATTGTAGTTTTGATTTGCATTTCTCTAATGATTAATGATCTTGAGCATTCTTTTATGTGTTTGTTGGCAATCTATATATCTTCTTTGGAGAAATGTCTATTTAGGTTTTCCCCTTCATTCCTTCTTATAGCTGGATAATATTCCAGTGAATAGATATACCACATTTTGTTAATCCATTCATCCATTGTTTTCACCTTTTGGCTATTATGAATAATTGCTGTTATGAACATTTGTGTACAAGTTTTTGTGTGGATGTATATTTTCATTTCTCTTGGGTATATTATACCTAGGAGTGGAATTGCTGGGTTATAGGGTAACTTTATGTTTAGAGTTTTGTGGAACTGCAAGACTGTTTTCCATAGCAAGGTGCACCATTTTACATTCCCACTGACAATGTATGAGGTTTCCAATTTTTCCATATCCTTGTCAACACTTGTTATTATCTGACTCTGATTATAGCCATTCTTGTGGGTTTGAAATGGTATCACATTGTAGTTTCGATTTGTGTTTCCGTGATTGCTAATCAAGTTGATTATATTTTTATGTGTTTTTGGACATTTGCATATCCTTTTCGGAGAAATTTCTATTCAGATCCTTTGCCCAATTTTAATTTGGATTATTTAGACTTCTATTACTCAGTTGTAAGAGTTCTTTATATATTCTAGATACAAGTCCCTTATCAGACATATAGTTTACAAATATTTTCTCCCATTCTGTGGGGGGTTTTTTTTTCCACTTTCTTGATAGTGTTTTTTGGGCACAAAACTTTTTAATTTAGATGAAGTTCAATTTACCTATTCTTTTTCTTTTGTTGCTTGTGCTTTTGGTGTCGCATCTAAGAACTTATTACTAAATTCAAGGTCATGAAGATTTACCCCAATGTTTTCTTCTAAGAGTTTTGCCATTTTGGCTCTTACATTTAGATCTTTGATCCATTTTGAGTTAACATCTTTGTGTATGATATGAGGTATGAGTCAAACTTTATTCTTTTGCATGTGGCTATCCGGTTGTCCCAGCATCATTTGCTGATGAGACTGTTCTTTCCCCATTGAATGGTCATGGTACTCTTGTAAAAAATCAATTGACCATAGATGTATGAGTTTATTTTTGGACTCTCAATTCCATTCCATTGACATATATGTCTATCCTATGTCAATATCACACTGTTTTGATTTCTGTAGCTTTGTAATAAGTTTTGAAATTGAAAAGTGTAATTCCTGCAACTTTTTTCTCCTTTTTCAAGATAGTTTACTGTCCCTGCTGGTCTAGTGGTTAGGATTTGGTGCTCTGGCTCAAGATAGTTTGACTATTTGAGGTCTCTTGCAATTCCACATGAATTTTAGGGTTGGATTTTCCATTTCTGCCTGATACGTCATTGAGATTCTGACAGGCATTGCACTGAGTTCATAGATCAGTCTGGGGAGTAAAGCCATATTAACAATATTAAATTTTATTATCCATGAACATAGGTTATCTTGAGATTTATTTAGGTCTTCTCTATTTTTTTTCCAACAATGTTTTGTAGTTTTCAGATTATAAGTTTTGTACTTATTTGTTAAATTTATTCCTATTTTATTCTTTTTGATGCTAATGAAAATGGAATTGTTATCTTAATTTTATTTTTGGATTTTTCACTGCAACTGTACAAAAATACAATTGAACTTTGTACAGTCATTTTGTATCCTGCAACCTTGCTGAACTTTTTAGTTCTAATAGTTTTTAGCAGATTCCTTAGGCTTTTCTTTACTCATGATCATGTCATCTGTTCATAGAGGTATTTTACTCCTTCCTTCCTCACTCCCTTCCTCCCTGCCTCACTCCCTCCCTCCCTTCCTTCCTATTTTCCTTCCTCCTTCCTTCTTCTGGACTAATTACCCTGGCTAGACCCTCTAGTACAATGTTGAATATAAGTGGTGGGAGAGGATAGTCTTGTTTTGTTCCTTATCTTAGGGGAAAAGCATCCAGTATTTCACCATTAAATATGATGTTAACTCTGGATTTTTCATAGATGCCCTTCATCAGGTTGAAGAAGTTCCCTTCTATTCCTAATTTTTTGAGGTGTCTTTTTTTTTTTTTTGTCATGAAAGGGTGTTGGATTTTGTTAAATGCCTTTTCTGTGTTTATTGAAGTGATCATGTAATTTTTATTGCATCTTCAACATCATTGCTTTTTTAAATTGAAGTATAATCGATGTACAATATTATATAAGTTACAGGTGTACCATATAGTGATTCACAGTATTTAAAGTTTATACCACCTTTTTAGTTATTATAAAATATTGACTATATTCCCTGTGTTGTACAATGTATCCTTGTAGCTTATTTTATGCATAACAGTTTGTACCTCTTAATCCCCTACCCCTATATTGCCTCTCCACTCTTCCCTTTCCCCACTGGTAAGCACTAGTTTATTCTTTATATCTGTGAGTCAGTTTCTTTTTTGTTATATTCACTAGTTTGTTTTGCTTTTTTTTAGTTTCTACAGGTAAGTTATATCATACAGTATTTGTCTTTCTCTGTTTGACTTATTTCACTTAGCACAATACCCTCCAAGTCCAGATGATCATGTTATTTTTAAAAATTTTGTTGATATGATGCCTTACATTAATTGATTTTCAGATGTTATACCAACCTTGCATTCCTGAGATAAATCCTACTTGGTCATGGTGTATACTTCTTTTTATACATTGCTGGATTTGATTTGCTAGCATTTTGTTGACGATTTTGAATCTATATGCATAAGAGATATTGGTCTGTAATTTTCGTTTTTTGTGATGTCTTTGGTTTTGGTCTCAGAGTAATACTGGGAATATCTTTATTTCTCCTTCCTTTTTTATTTTTATTTTTTAAATTTAAAAAATTTTTTGCGGTATGTGGGCCTCTCACTCTTGTGGCCTCTCCCATTGTGGAGCACAGGCTCCGGACGCGCAGGCTCAGCGACCATGGCTCATGGGCTCAGCCGCTCTGCAGCATGTGGGATCTTCCCAGACCAGGGCATGAACCCATGTCCCCTGCATCGGCAGGTGGACTCTCAACCACTGTGCCATTAGGGAAGCCCTCTCCTTCTTTTTTAAAGATAGTTTTTCTGGGTATGTGATTCTTGGTAAGCAGTTTTTTTTTGGATTTTTTCACATTGAATACATTATCCCATTGTCTTCTGATCCCCATGGTGTCTGATAAGAAGTCAGCTGTTAACCTTATTGGATTCCATTGTAAATGATGGTTCATTTTTCTCTTGCTGTTTTGGAGATTTTCTCTATATATTTGGCTTTCAGTATTTTTGCTACTTTGCATTTGTCCTACTTAGAGTTTTTTGAGCTTCTTAAGTCTGTAGATTAAGGTTTCTCATCAAATTTTGGAAGTTTTCAGGCATTATTTCTTTCTGCTTATTTCTTCATCTCCTTTCCTTCAGATGCTCCCATTATGCATATATTGGTGCATTTAATGCTGTTCCCAACATCTATGAGGCTCTTCATTTTCTTTCATTCTTTTTTCCTGTCTGTTCTTCGGATTGCATAATCTCTATAAATCTGTTTTCAAGTTTGTTAATTATTTTTTTCTGCCAGTTCATATCTACTCTTAAGTCTGTCTAGTGAATTTTTCAGTTCAGTTATTCAGTTCCAAAATTTTCATTAAAAAACCTTTCTATTTCTTTATCTTCTCTATTCAAGAAGACATTGCTATCAAACCTCTGTTTACTTCTTTAAGAATGGTTTTTAGCCTTTGATAATATTTGTAATAGCTACTTTGAGTTCTTTGCTAACTCTGACATCTTGTCACTCTCATAGGCAATTTCTGTTGCTTGCTTTTTTTCTCATGTGTGGATCAAACTTTCCTATCTCTAACCACGTCTTGTAATTTTTTTTTTGGAAATTGGACTTTTAAAATAATGTAGCAATTTTGGCCTCCTTTGTGGGTATAGTTTTTGAGATCATTGTTTGATATTTGTTCTGACCCCAGGAGGGCTCTTCTTATCTGTCTCCTTCCCTGATTCTTTCTGGTAAACTAGTCAGTTTATGGTTTAGTTTGTGTCTCAAATGGACATACCAGTCTTCTCTTGGTTGTGTAAGATCTCCAAGCCAGGGCTCTGGAGCTGGGGGTGGGGACAATAGTACCTTCTCTCCAGGTGTCATCCCTGCTTTAGGAGCTGGGCCCTTGGTGGAGTGGAAGGGGCTGTAGCCTTTGGTCTTCTCAATTTGCCTCTCCTTGCATGAACATCTGCTTTATGACTGAGCCAGGATGAGGGTGATTGGGGTGCCAGTATTTTTCAGCATGCCACTACCAAGGTAGCTCCTCCATCCCACTGGTGGGGGCTAGGGAAAAGAAGGGAGCCCCCATTCTCAGCTGCACTCACCCAGAATGTAGCCTTTGCAACAGTAATCTGGGGTAGGAAGAGAAATACTATATCCAGCCCTTCCTGGGAAGATACTGCAGGCCTCCAACAGGGAGCAAGGGGGAGAGAGAGTCCTGTGCTAACTGTTGTACTCATCTGGAATGGAGTTTCCATAATACTGAGCTTGGAGAGGAGAGGGAGGAAGTAGATCATAGTGCAAATGCCATAGACTCTTACTGTTCTTATGGAGTTACATTAGGTTTTCTTGAATAAATGTTTCTTCATTTGCTGTATGCCCTTAGGACAATTTCCAGAGACTTTAAATGGCTCCAGAGACTTTAAATAATTTTCAGCAGTTTCACTGGGGAACAAGTCTGCATAACTCCTCTCATTGCTATGTCAGAAGTAGAACTCTAGCTATTTGACTTTACATTAAGGAAAATGAGGATTAGCTCTCTTTGCTCTCTTCCTTCCCCATCCTTACCTTGCTCTTCCCATTCCCCTCTCCTCCCAATAACGTGATGAATCTTTCCTTTCCTGTGCAAGGTTTTGTTTTCCCTAATTGCCATTTTAAAAAGTATCTTTGTTTGCCTATACTTATAACAAAGAAAACCCCCAAACTCTTGGCTAATAGTGTGAATCTCCTCTCAAGACATTTGGATTCATTTTGTTTTCCTGAAGAAGTCTTCCAAGGCCTTCCATTCTGCTTCTGGTTGGATGGGTTGTTTTTGACCCCTGGGATGCACAGGTGTCACCCTGGGATCCATCACTATCAACCTAGAGGATATCTTTGTCTCTCTCAGCTCCCTGTATCTCATGTCTTCCTCTTTCTTGGTTTTCTCCTTTGTTTTGGTAGAGCACATCCTCCAGTCTTTCCTGAGAAAAGATATATGGGATGAATTTGTTGAGACTTTGCACACCTGAAAATGCCTCATCCTTGATTGGCTGTTAGTTTAGGTATAGAATTCCAGGTTGGAAATTATGTTCCTCCAGAAAATTTAAAGGCTTTGTTCTATTGCCTTCTGGCTTCCAGTATTGCTGTGAAGAGAAGGAAGCTATTCTCATATATTATCTTTTCCATCTGGAAGCTCAGAGAATCTTCTCTTAGTTCCCAGAGTAGTGACATTTCATGACAGTGCCCTGGCATGGGCCTGTTTTCATTTATTGTGCTGGACCCTCTGTGAGTCCTTGAAATCTAGAAAGCTCTTCTTCAGGTCTGTGAAATTTCCTTAAATTATCTTATTGAAGATCTCCTCCACCCTCCCACTTTTTCTATTCTTTCTGGAACTATAATTATTTGAAAATGGAACTCTTGGACAAGTCCTCTGATTTTCTTTCTTTTCTCTCCTATTTTCCTTATCTGTCACTCTAGAAGAGCTAAACCTGGTCTTCCAAATTTTGCTTTTTAATTCCTGCCATTATATTTTTAGTTTTTAAAAGCTTTTTTATTTTGTGCTCTGCATCTCTTTTTTAAAAATGACAATCCTATTTTAATTTCACCTGTGCATGTCTTACATTATCTCTTTGATGATATTAAGACAGGTCTTTTTTTTTCTTGCTATTTTTTCCTTGGTTTATTTTTATATTTCAGGTTAGAGACATTCTTCTGATGTCTGGTAAACCTCAGTTATCTGTGCATATTTAAAAATAGGAAAATAGGAGCTGACTGGAAGCTCTGAGTACATGGGTAGGTCTTGTGGGCTGTGTACTTTTTGCAGGGTGATCTAACCGGGCTGTTTAGTTGGAAAATCTCCAATGTTGGTATCTCCAGGGTTTCTCTAGGTTTTCTCCTTGGTCCATCATGTTCCCCAGCGAAAGCTCTTTTAATTATCTGCTTGGAGGGTGTAAGTCTGGCTGCCAGTGTCCTGAGAGCAGAGTGGTGGGAGATGAATGAGGTCTTCCCATCCAGCTTGCTCATGTTCCCTGAGTCTCCCCGTAATCAGTAGGGTACCATCCCATGTACAATGCTGTATGCCCGTAGGACCATCCAGAGATGTCTGGTCTGTGGTAAGAGCTTGTAAAAACAGCCTCTCAAGTAATCATTTTATGTGAACTGCCCTTTACCCCAACTTCCAGAGGTACCCAAAACGGCCAGTTCATGAGTCTTTGGGGATTTGTTTTCCTGATTCATTTTCCTCAATTGTCCATTTATTTTCCAGCTCCTGAAATTTTGTGGCTGCTTTTTCCTCTCCCATTCTCCCCATCCTTCTGGGCTCATACCTTTGAACATTTAAAGAAATCCCTCTACTGTTTTTTTTTTTTTTGGCGGTACACGGGCCTCTCACTGCTGTGGCCTCTCTCGTTGGGGAGCACAGGCTCCGGACGCACAGGCTCAGCGGCCATGGCTCACGGGCCCAGCCGCTCTGTGGCATGTGGGATCTTCCCAGACTGGGGCACGAACCTGTGTCCCCTGCATCGGCAGGCAGACTCTCAACCATTGCGCCACCAGGGAAGCCCTTCTACTGTGGTTTTAGCATTTAAGATGTGGGGAGAACCAGCTCTTGGCTGTGTGTGTCCAATCTGCCATCTTTACATGGATGTCTTCTCTTTGTGTTGCCTTCCCCATTGCGGTAAATAGACTCCATGCTTTCAGTTGCTGACATCCAAACTTTGGAGCCATCCTTGACTCTTCTCTTTTTCCTATACCCCACATCCAATCTCTCAACAAATCTTTGAGCTTTACCTTTAAAATATATCCAGAATTCACCACCTGCACTGCTACCACCCAGGGCCAAGTCACACTGTCTTTCACCTGGACACTCCAGGAACCTCCATGCTGGCCTCCCTCTTTCTGTCTTTGCATGCTCTACAGTCTGCTCTCCACACAGCAGCCTTTTTATCTGTCATATCCCATCACTCCTCTTCCTAAAACTTTCCTGTGACTCCCACTTCACTGTGAAATAAGAGCCCAAATCCCAGCAAGGCCAACAAGAGCCTATGTGATCAAGCCCCACACACCTTCCCAGTCACACTGGCCACCTGGCTATCTCACACTATGCAAGCCAGCTCCTTCCCTGGCTCTTGCCTTTGCCTGGAGCACTGTTCCTCCAGATACCTGCAGAGCTCATTCCTTCACTTCCTTCAGGTCACCTCTCTTCTTCCCTAGGCCCTGTCTATCTTTGTTATTCTACTCTATATTTCTCTATGGCAACTCTTGAGATTGGACATATTTATATTTCCTTGTTTAGTTATTTATAGCTTATCTCCCCTCTCTAGAATGGATAGTCTTGAAGGCAGAGATTTTGACTTATTTTGTTCAGTGCTATATCCCCAGCACCTAGAACAGTGCCTGGCATATAGTAGGTGCTCAGCAAATATGTGTTGCATGCATGAATGAATGAATGCTTGGCCCCAGCCCTGACTCTGGGACTGACCTTATTCCGGGCAGGAGATTTGAGGAGCTCTAGTTCTACAGCCCTTTACTCCATTCATTCATTCATTAATCCACTTAACCATCTATGCATTATTGTTGCTGTTGTGAGTATTAATATTCAATAGCTAGAAAGTGGCAGAGGGGGATTTGGCCCCAGCCTGTCTGACTTCAAAGCCCTGGCTCCCAAGCACGCTGCTAAGGCAGGCCCTCCACAAGGTTGGGGGAATAAGGTTAAGACCTGGTTCCTCGCCTTGGGTAGGAAGTTAGAAGAGAGCCTGGCCCCAGGCTGTCCATGCTTATAAGTGTCTCGCTGCTGGATAAACAGTCTCTTGGGAGAGACTGACAAGGTCCAGCTCCAATGATGCTGCCTCATGGAAGTCCCCCAGGACTGTCCAGGGCAGATCAGCTTCTCCTTGCCTGCTGTGTCAGGGCTGTGCACCTCCTTCTATCAGGGTTAACATCTGATTTCTTATAATTGTCTGCCACACTCTGTCCACCCTCAACTGTGAGCTCTTTTGAGATAGGGGCTGGGTCTTGTTCAACTCAGTGTCCCAAGAGCTCAGTGCAAGGCCTACAGCTGGGGAGGCACTAAAGAAGCAATTGAATGGGATGAATGATGCAGAGTAGGGGCATGGTTGAAATGGGGGCCTGAGTTCAATGTCAAGCTCTACCACTCACTAGCTGTGAGTGTGACCTGGGGAACTTCATCAACTCCCTGAGCCTCAATTCCCTTATCTACAAAATGGGGAGAAAAAAAACCCCCATTCCATGAGGATTCAATGAGTTAATGAATGAAATCTTTTTGCGCAGTGCCTGGCACGGAATAGGCCTATAATTAGAAAATGCTGCTCTTATGAGCCAGGCCTCTCTGGCCCCGGCCCACTGGCTCTGTACCCCCAACAGCAGGTGCCCCCACCTGACTTCTTACTGGTGCCCAGGGCAGCTGGCTGAGTTCCTGGTCCAGCAGCTTGGCCCTCTGTCATTTAAGGATTGGCCTCTCTGCACTTGGAGGTTGGCCTCCAAACAGCCTGGCCCTGACACGTCATGTCCTTGCTTGCTGGCCAAACTGGAGAGAGTCATCACTGGGGCAGCTGAGCCACCCCTGGTGTAGCAACAGGGCAGTGGCATCGGATGAGGAGCAGTGCCTGGGATGCCCACAGGACAGGGGCTGCTGCAGGAGCAGAGGCAGGCGGGGTGTCTGGCAGGGATGTAAGGGAGAGGGGGAGGGCTGATCGGGGGTGGGGCTTGCCTTGAGGATATGGGGAAGTCTATATTTTGCTTGTGTTTATTAAAAAGACAAAAAGAGGGGCTCCCCTGGTGGCGTAGTGGTTGAGAGTCCACCTGCCGATGCAGGGACACGGGTTCATGCCCCGGTCCTGGAGGATCCCACATACCGTGGAGCGGCTGGGCCCGTGATCCGTGGCCGCTGAGCCTCCGCGTCTGGATCCTGTGCTCCGCAATGGGAGAGGCCACAACAGTGAGAGGCCCGCGTACCGCAAAAAAAAAAAAAAAAAGTCAAAAAGAGTTTAATGAAGGCATGTAGATTTCAAAAGCCAGTCTTCTTTGGCAGATCATAAACTCCAGCTAAAATCAGGGTCCTTAAACTTTTGGGGAGGAGACCCTATGATTCCTTTTTTGAAGCCTTGAGATATGGGGCTGGGGGCTTGGGGTGGACTTTCTGTGGCCTAATAGACATTCCCAATAGTACTCTTCTCCTGTATTGTTACTAATTGTTAAATTCCTGAATTCCCTCCAAGGACATACCATGGTCAGGTCTATTCTACTTTTGTGCCCCTTTTGTGTCCAAGAGCAATGCTTACCACATAAGCATAATTATTATAGTTGTCATTTTTTCTCAGTTTTTTTGAATTTTATTTTACTTTTAATACAGCAGGTTCTTATTAGTTATCTATTTTACACATACTAGTGTATACACGTCAAGCTCAATCTCACAGTTCATCCCATCACCACCACCAACCTGCCCCCACTTTCCCCCCTTGGTGTCCATACATTTGTTCTCTACATTTGTGTCTCTATTTCTGCCTTGCAAACCGGTTCATCTGTACCACTTTTCTAGATTCCACATATATGCGTTAATATACGATATTTCTTTTTCTCTTTCTGACTTACTTCACTCTGTATGACAGTCTCTAGGTCCATCCACGCCTCTTCAAATGACCCAATTTCATTCCTTTTTATGGCTAAGATTCCACCATATATATGTACCACATCTTCTTTATCCATTTGTCTGTTAATGGGCATTTAGGTTGCTTTCATGACCTGGCTATTGTAGATAACGCTGCAATGAACACTGGGGTGCATGTGTCGTTTTGAATTATGGTTTCTTCTGGGTATGTGTCCAGTAGTGGGATTGCTGCGTCATATGGTAATTCTATTTTGAGTTTTTTAAGGAACCTCCATACTGTTCTCCATAGTGGCTGTATCAATTTACAGTCCGACCAACAGTGCAAGAGGGTTCCCTTTTCTCCACACCCTCTCCAGCATTTGTTGTTTGTAGATTTTCTGATGATGGCCACTCTAACTGGTGTGAGGTGATACCCCATTGTAGTTTTGATTTGCATTTCTCTAATAATTAGTGATGTTGAGCATCTTTTCATGTGCTTCTTGGCCATCTGTATGTCTTCTTTGGAGAAATGTCTATTTAGGTCTTCTGCCTATTTTTTGACTGGGTTTTTTGTTTTTGTAATATTGAGCTGCATGAGCTGTTTATATATTTTGGAGATTAATCCTTTGTCCGTTGATTCATTTACAAATATTTTCTCCCATTCTGAGGGTTGTCTTTTCATCTTGTTTATAGTTTCCTTTGCTGTGCAAAAGCTTTTAAGTTTCATTAGGTCCCATTTGTTCATTTTTGTTTTTATTTCCATTACTTTAGAAGGTGGATCAAAAAAGATCTTGCTGTGATTTATGTCAAAGATTGTTCTTCCTATGTTTTCCTCTAAGAGTTTTATAGTGTCTGATCTTACATTTAGGTCTATAATCCCTTTTGAGTTTATTTTTGTGTATAGTGTTAGGTAGTGTCCTAATTTCATTCTTTTACATGTAGCTGTCCAGTTTTCCCAGCACCACTTATTGAAGAGACTGTCTTTTCTCCATTGGATATCCTTGCCTCCTTTGTCATAGATTAGTTGACCATAGGCATGTGGGTTTATCTCTGGGCTTTCTATTCTGTTCCACTGATCTATATTTCTGTTTTTGTGCCAGTACCATATTGTCTTGATTACTGTAGCTTTGTAGAATAGTCTGAAGTCAGGGAGACTGATTCTTCCAGCTCGTTTTTTTCCCTCAAGATTGCTTTGGCTATTCGGGGTCTTTTGTGCTTCCATTCAAATTTTAAGTCTTTTGTTCTAGTTCTGTAAAAAGTGCCATTGGTAATTTGATAGGGATTGCATTGAATCTGTAGATTGCTTTGGGTAGTATAGTCATTTTCACAATATTGATTCTTCCAATCCAAGAACATGGTATATCTCTCCATCTGTTTGTGTCATCTTTGAGTTCTTTTATCAGTGTCTTTTTAAATTTTTATTTATTTATTTATTATTTTTGGCTGCATTGGATCTTTGTTGTTGCATGCGGGCTTTCTCTAGTTGTGGTGAGCAAGGGCTACTCTTCGTTGTGGCGCGCAGGCCTCTCATTGCAGTGGCTTCTCCTTGCGGGCTCTAGGTGCACAGGCTTCAGTAGTTGTGGCATGCAGTCTCAGTAGTTGTGGCTTGTGGGATCTTCCCGGACCAGTGCTTGAACTTGTGTCCCCTGCATTGGAAGATGGATTCTTTACCGCTGCACCACCAGGGAAACCCTCTAGGTATTTGTTGATTTCCTTTTTGATTTCTTCAGTGATCTCTTGGTTATTTAGTAACATATTGTTTAGCCTCCATGTGTTTGTGTTTTTTATGTTTTTTTCCCTGAAATTTATTTCTAATCTCATAGTGTTGTAGTCAGAAAAGACGCTTGATATATTTCAATTTCTTAAATTTACTGAGGCTTGATTTGTGACCCAAGATGTGATCTATCCTGACTGTCACACAGAGTGAAGTAAGTCAGAAAGAGAAAAACAAATATCGTATATTAATGCATATATGTGGAACCTAGAAGAATGGTACAAGTGAACCGGTTTGCAGGGCAGAAATTGAGACACTTTTCCCCCCAAGGGGGGAAAGTGGCGGGTGGGTGGGTGGTGTGATGAATTGGGAGATTGGGATTGACATGTATACACTAATATGTATAGAATGGATAACTAGTAAATAAATAAATAAATAAATAAATGCATTAAAAAAAAAGATGTGATCTATCCTGGACAATGTTCTGTGTGCACTTGAGGAGAAAGTGTAATCTGCTTTCAGATGGAATGTCCTATAAATATCAATGAAATCTCTCTGGTCTATTGTGTCATTTAAAGCTTGTGTTTCCTTATTAATTTTCTGTTTGGATGATCTGTCCATTGTTGTAAGTGAGGTGTTAAAGTTTCCCACTGTTATTGTGTTACTGTCTATTTCCTCTTTTATAGCTGTTAGCATTTGCCTTATGTATTGAAGTGCTCCTATGCTGGGTGCATATATGTTTATAATTGTTATATCTTCTTCTTGGATTGATCCCTTGATCATTATGTAGTGTCCTTCCTTGTCTCTTGTAACATTCTTTATTTTAAAGTCTATTTTATCTGATATGAGTATTGCTACTCCAGCTTTCTTTTGATTTCCATTTGCATGGAATATCTTTTTCCATCCCCTCACTTTCAGTCTGTATGTGTCCCTAGGTCTGAAGTGGGTCTCTTGTAGACAGCATATATATAGGTCTTGTTTTTGTATCCAGTCAGTGAGCCTGTGTCTTTTGGTTGGAGCATTTAATCCATTCACATTTAAGGTAATTATGGATATATATGTTCCTATTACCATTTTCTTAATTGTTTTGGGTTTGTTTTTGTAGGTTTTTTTCTTCTCTTGTGTTTCCAACTTAGAGCAGTTCCTTTAGTATTTGTTGTAGAGCTGGTTTGGTGGTGCTGAATTCTCTTAGCTTTTGCTTCTCTGTAAAGCTTTTGATTACTCCATTGAATCTGAATGAGTTCCTTGCTGGGTAGAGTAATCTTGGTTGTAGGTTCTTCCCTTTCATCACTTTAAATATATTGTGTCACTCTCTTCTGGCTTGTAGAGTTTCTGCTGAGAAATCAGTTGTTAACCTTATGGGAGTTCCCTTGTATGTTATTTGTCATGTTTCCCTTGTGGCTTTTCATAATTTTTCTTTGTCTTTAATTTTTGTCAGTTTGATTACTATGTGTCTCAGTATGTTTCTCCTGGGGTTTATCCTGCCTGGGACTCTCTGCTCTTCCTGGACTTGGGTGGCTATTTCCTTTCCCATGTTAGGGAAGTTTTCAACTATAATCTCTTCAAATATTTTCTCGGGTCCTTTCTCTCTCTCTTCTCCTTCTGGGACCCGTATAATGCGAATGTTGTTGCATTTAATGTTGTCCCAGAGGTCTCTTAAGCTGTCTTCATTTCTTTTCTTTCTTTTTTCTTTATTCTGTTCTGTGGCAGTGAATTCCACCATCTGTCTTCCAGGTCACTTATCTGTTCTTCTGCCTCAGTTATTCTGCTATTGATTCCTTCTAGTGTATTTTTCATTTCAGTTATTGTATTGTTCATCTCAGTTTGTTTGTTCTTTAATTCTTCTAGGTTTTTGTTAAACATTTTTTGCATCTTCTCAATCTTTGCCTCTATTCTTTTTCTGAGGTCCTGGATCATCTTCACTATCATTATTCTGAATTCTTTTTCTGGAAGGTTGCCTATCTCCACTTCATTGAGCTGTTTTTCTGGGCTTTTATCTTGTTTCTTCATCTGGCACAAAGTCCTCTGCCTTTTCATTTTGTCTATCTTTCAGTGAATGTAGTTTTCATTCCACAGGCTACAGGATTGTAGTTCTTCTTGCTTCTGCTGTCTGTCCTCTGGTGGATGAGGCTATCTAAGAGGCTTGTGCAATCTTCCTGATGGGAGGGACTGGTGGTAGGTAGAGCTGGGTGTTGCTCTGGTGGGCAGCCCTCAGTAAAACTTTAATCCACTTATCTGCTGATGGGTGGGGCTGAGTTCCCTCCCTGTTGGTTGTTTGGCCTGAGGCAACCCAGCACTGGAGGCTACAGGCACTTTGGTGGGGCTAATGGCAGACTCTGGGAGAGCTCATGCCAAGGAGTACTTCCCAAGACTTCTGCTGCCAGTGTCCTTGTCCCCGCAGTGAGCCACAGCCATCCCCGGCCTCTGCAGGAGACCCTCTAACACTAACAGGTAGGTCTGGTTCAGTTTCCTATGGAGTCACTGCTCCTTTCCCCTGGGTCCTGATGTGCACACTACTTTGTGTGTGCCCTTCAAAGGTGGAGTCTCTGTTTCGCCCAGTCCTGTTGAAGTCCTGCAATCAAATCCTGCTAACCTTCAAAGTCTGATTCTCTGGGAATTCCCCTGCCCGTTGCCGGACCCCCAGGTTGGGAAGCCTTACGTGGGGCTCAGAACCTTCACTTTGGTGAGTGGACTTGTGTGGTATAATTGTTCTCCAGTTTGTGAGTCACCCACCCAGTGGTTATGGGATTTGATTTTATTGTGATTGCGCCCCTCCTACCATCTCATTGAGGCTTCTCCTTTGTCTTTGGATGTGGGGTATCTTTTTTGGTGAGTTCCAGTGTCTTCCTGTTGATGACTGTTCAGCAGTTAGTTGTGATTCCAGTGCTCTTGCGAGAGGGAGTGAGTGCATGTCCTTCTACTCCACCATCTTGAACCAATCTCCCTTTTTCTCAGTTTTATTGAGAAATAATTGACATACATCACTGTATAAATTTAAGGCATGCAGCATGATGGTTTGATTTACATTTAGTTATCTTTTAATGAGCACTTACACCAATCCTGAAGTAGGTACTAATTTATTCCCCATTTGAGGATGAGGAAACGTGGTTCAGAGAGGTTAAGAGGCACAGCTATGGTCACACAGCTGGAGGTGGCACAGCTGGGATCTGACTCCTCTGAGGGCTGTCTTATGAACTGTGTCAGACTCCCTCCCTCTGTCATACTGAGCAAGAGTTTGTTGAGTGACTGACAGTATTGACATGTGGTGATGGATGGATGGGTTTGAACAGCTGGCCTCTGCCAGCTGCAGCTGTTCATCAGAGACAGGAAGAAAGAAGGTGAGCTGGGGCCAACCCATCTGGGGGTTGGGGTCAGGCTTGGAGATCTACCAGAGATTCAGATGTTCTGGTGGGGACTAGAGCCACCCAGGGTCATTTGCAGACTCCAGATGAAAAGGTAGAATCTGGGCTCCAAGGCAGAGGATTCTCCAGACTCCATTTAAACCCTTCCCATGCTGGGAACTGCTCTCTTCAGGGATGAATGGCAAGATTCTGTAGCTGGTAAGTCTTGATCCCAGCAACCAGGTTCAAGAGCCTATGTCTTAACCACTATTCAATGTGTCTTCCCTGGTCTAAGCACTCTCATTGGCTACCTGGATCCCTGCAATGGCCTCTTCTTGTTTTCCCTTTGACCTCATCTACTACCCTACACCCCTTGGTCCCTCCAGCCACACTGGCCTCCTTGCTGGTCCATGGACATGCCCAGCTCACTCCCACCCCAGGGCCTTTGCACATGCTTCTCTGTTGATCAGAATGCTCTGTGTCACCCAGGTCGTTTGCTTGATTTGCCTCCCCTCCTTCAGGCCTTTGCTGAAATGTCTTCTCAGTGAGGCCTTCCCTGATCAACTTTTTAAAAATTCAAACCCCACTTCTTGGCACTCTCTATCTTCCACTTTATTTTTACATAGCACTTATCAGCACCTGCCATTCTTTTTATTTTACTTATTTATTGGTTGATTATCCATCTCCCTTGACTAGAATGTAAATCCCATGAGGACAAGAGATTTTGGTCTGTCTTGTTCATGGCTGTGTCTCTAGTGCCTAGAACAGTACTTGTCACAGAGTGGGTGCTTTGTAAATATCTGTGCATGAATTCCCTGAGCTTGCTCGAATCCAGGATCTCTTTACCATCATATCCTTGATGAAAATGTCAAAGACAGATCCCGTGGTACACCATCTGAGACATGCTGCAGGCTGACATTGATTCATTTATCAGCATCCCTCAAATTGGGTCATTTGACAGATTATGGATCTACTTAACCATCCAGACCCTCAGCCCTGACATGTAAGCTCCAAGAGGAAAGGAGGTGGGTCTGTTTTGCTTGTTCCTTTTCTTTTTGAAAAATTTTATTCATTTATTTATGGCTGCATTGGGTCTTTGTTGCTGCACGCGGGCTTTCTCTGGTTGTGGAGAGCGGGGGTTACTCTTCGTTGCAGTGCACGGGCTTCTCATTGCAGTGGCTTCTCTTGTTGCAGAGCATGGGCTCTAGGCACACGGGCTTCAGTAGTTGTGGCACATGGGCTCAGTAGTTGTGGTGCACGGGCTTAGTTGCTCCACGGCATGTGGGATCTTCCCCGACCAGGGTTCGAACCGGTGTCCCCTGCATTGGCAGGTGGATTCTCAACCACTGCGCCACCAGGGAAGTCCTGTTTGTTCTTATGAACAAAATATATTTAATACTTTGCTTTGAACACTCTAAGTGTTCAATACATGTTTGTAGGAAAAAAAAAACATCAAAAAGAGCGGGCAGGGACAAGGTCTCAGCTAAAGTAATCTACAAACTATCTTGTCTTCTTATGACGCTTGTCAATTCCCACAGACCCTTCCTGCCCCTGCCCCTGACACCCCAGTCTTGGTGGGGGAACAGCATCTGTTTACATATAAGTATCTTAGTGTCCTGACTGCTCTGAAAGGAATGAACAGAGAGAAATCAAGTGATACCCTTCAGGGGAAGCAGTGAAAATAATACGCCATTTAATGTATTTATACACAAATAGTTTGCTCTGACTAGAGGCTCTGGGGAAACCGGAGAGAGTCTGGCTGTGTGAGTGGGGAGTGGAAAAACAGAGAGATTCCACCCCTCTCGCTTCATGGAGGTCACATGGGGAGCTGGGTCTCCAGGCGCCTTTAAAAATTTTATTTGTTTGGTGCCTACTAAGCACAGGAACTTTATACCAAAATATCTCATTTCACCCTCATAACGGTCATTTCCTCTCTTTCACAGCAGGGGAAACAGAGGCACACAGGGGGCCAGTGACTTGCCCAGGGCTGCAGAGGGGGTGTGGGAAGGGCAGGGAGGGGGCCCAAGTCTGTTTGGTTTCCATGGTCTCCCTGTGCCAACCTTCACCTGAGCCACCTGTTCTGGGTTAAGGGTTTGCCCCTCCGTGGGGGAGGCAATCAAGCCCTGAGACAGTGGGATGGACTAAATGACCTCTCAGCCACCTCCCTTATGTCCTTCCTTCCCCAGGATGCCTGGTTCCTGGGCCAGGTGCTTCAAGATGGTGGCCCAGGTGGTCCTGCGTCACCGTATGAGCTGTGACCCCAGCCAGTGGGGCTGCACCACCGACCGAGGCTGGGGAAGTGGGAGGAGGGCGGGGAGGAAAGCAGGGAGAGACGCTTTCTCGATCTGCGGTGTCAGCCTCGGCTCTGGAAATGAAATGCCTTTTAATTTCAACGTCTGCTTTTTTTTTTCCCCTCCGTGATGCTGTCTGGTGCCAGGAGGCCCTTGGCCACAGGATGCGCATTTAACAAATCCAATAAAGCCTTTATTTGGCTGGCTGCTTGCTCCCTGGAGCTGGGCTGGCCTGGGACACATTACCTCATTCAGGCTCCTCACCTGTTCCCCGGGGGCATGGGGGCAGAGAGCAGGGTCGGCCAAGGCGCTGGGAGAAGCAGAGGTTGGAGGTGCTGCACTGCTCACCAGGGGGACAGGTGATGCCTGGGGCAGGGTCCCGAGACCTGAGTGCCGGTCCCAGCTCTGCCACCAGCTAATGGTTTGACCTTGGGCAATCCCTGGAAACATTGGTTCTTCTGTGAAGTGGCAGGATTAGACTAGGTCAGTGGGCTTTATATTTTTTTAAGCAGCAAAACCCAATTTCCCCAAGTGGAATGCGCTACGGAAGTCTCCTCTTGGAAGGCTCTGGCCCTTGGTTACTACTCCCCTTTGTGGTTTTTTGTTTGTTTGTTTGTTTTTTTAAAGATGGCAAGCTTGTTTCTGCTTCAGGACCTTTGCACTGACTTTTCCTTTTGCGTGACTACCCTTCCCCTAGAATGCTCTGTGCGCAGCTGGCGCTTCTCTTGTCAGTTGGGAGTTAGCTCAGATGTTACTCCCTCAGCTTGTCTAATGATATCCTGCACCCCCCAGTCATTCTGTAGCCAATCACCATTTTACTGTGTCCTCAGCACTTATCACTGCTTGATATTTCCTTGTGTCTTTATTTGTTAACACGTTTATGGTCTCTTTTCCCCACTAGCTTACAAGTTGCACAAGGATAACTTCGTCTCTTTTACTGCTCTATTCATAGCAGCAAACACAGTGAAGGTACTCAATCTTTCCCTGATGAACGAATAAACGATTATCTAAAACAGTGAAGGTGACGCTGCTCTGGTGTGGAGGGCTGTGTACCCCGCTGGCTGGACCACCCCCTCACGACCTCCAACCTCCCACTGTCTTTGAGGTCCCTCCCTGCCCCCCCATTGGGGTGTCACAAAGCCCAGTTTGAAAACGACTTGGACTTGGGTATCTCTAAGGCTCTCCTAGCAGCTCTGACCATCCGTAGCCAACTCCAAAACCACGGTACAGCCAAGAAGTGCTGGGATTTCAGAGAAGGACAAAGTGAAAGCTGATTGCAGTTGTCTCCGAGAAGGTGGCCCTTAAATTGGTTTGGAGCTTTAGAGCTGATGGAAAGAGGCTTTGAGGAGGAAGAGAAGCAGAGGCCACGGAGCAGAGAGGAGGTGGGAGATGTGGGCCTTCTTCAGACAACTGTGAGCCACCCAGGTTGGCAGGACCCAGGGGAGATTAAACAGGAAATGTTGGACATGGCCAGCTATCGGAGGGTCTTGTGTGCTAAGGTGGGATGCTTGTGCCTGATTCGTGATGTGTGGCGGTCCGCACTGAAGCTTTGAGTGGGACAGTGGAATCGCCAGGGCCTTGCATGTGGGCTATAAGAGGGAGAAGGCAGAAATGGAGGCAGGGAGACTGGGGAGGAGGCTGAGAGACGATGAGGCCTGGGCCATGGCAGCGGGGATGGAGAGAGGGATGGGATTCAGGAGAGAAAGGGAACTAAGAAGGGAGCTGGGGCTTCCCTGGTGGCGCAGTGGTTGGGAATCTGCCTGCTAATGCAGGGGACACGGGTTCGAGCCCTGGTCTGGGAGGATCCCACATGCCGCAGAGCAACTAGGCCCATGAGCCACAACTACTGAGCCTGCGCGTCTGGAACCTGTGCTCCACAACAAAAGAGGCAGCGATAGTGAGAGGCCCACGCACCGCGATGAAGAGTGGCCCCCACTTGCCGCAACTAGAGAAAGCCCTCGCACATAAACGAAGACCCAACGCAGCAAAAATTAATTAATTAATTAATAAACTCCTACCCCCAACATCTTGGAAAAAAAAAAAAAGAAGGGAGCTGAGCTGGCAGTGGGCTCATATGGAGGGAAAGGAAGAAGGAAGAGGCTAAGATAAACTGAAGTTTCCCATCAGCTTATGGGGATGATGCTCTGTTCCAGGAGGAATTGTCCTGGAGGACTGTGTTGGCGGGGATGGTTGGGGAGGGTCAGGCTTGTGGACAGCCCATATCCCAGGCCCAGAGAGTAAGTCTTCACAGCTCAGCTGCTCCGCACCTCAGGCTGCCTGGGCCAAGAGGAGCCTCTGGGGCAGCCCTCCAGTTTGGTTCCCTCCCCGCAGGCCCCAGGATTAATGTGCTAATGGTCACCCAGGGACCTCAGCAGAGAATGGGGATGACTCAGCGTCGACTCATCCCCACTGCAGAGAACAAGGCACACCATGAAAAGCACTGGAAGTGCCGGGCCGGGGGAGCCCCCTTTGGCTATGAGGACTGGCGTGTCACGGGCATGTCTGCGATGGTCTGCATTTCCCAAGTGACAAGGACAGGGTCATCTTCTCAATCCTACAGGTCGTCCCCTGACCCTCTTCTCCAACGTGAGCCCTGAGCACTCCATAGTCCTCGCAGTTCAGACAGAAAAGGGAGGAGAATTTATTTTGGGGCATGTTTTAGAATTTGGGGGTGCCTCCTGGATAGTGTGCCCAGACTGCCAGAAATAGAGGGCATTCTTCGGATGTCTAGAGTGAGTTCTGGACCTTGGGGAAAATATTTTGTAATTCGAGGATAGATTTCAGAATTCTAGGCTTGTTCCAAAACTCTGGGCTCTGTTTCAGAATTCTCGGGAATGTTTCAGAAGCCTAGGGAATTCTGGGATGTATTTCTGAACTCTGGGGGCCTGCTGGAGTCCTGGGCTGGCTCCCCATCATTCATCTCCTTGGACTTGTCTTTTCTGCTGTGATCTGCCTGTACACATGGTTACAGGGAGGCAGTTGCCATGGCAACAGTAACCGTGGGGTGTATCAACTCCCAGAATTTACTCTGAGCCTGTGACATTTTAGCTGGTGGAAAACCACAGTTAGCTCCTGAGAGCCTGATGAGCAGGGATCCCTGCCAAACCTGTCTTTGTGCTTCCCTTTTCCCCAACCTCAAATAACCTCCCTCTGGGCCCGTGGATATGGCTGCCTGACACTCTCTTGGGCAAATGAATATTCAAAAGCATCCAAAAAGTGTATTCAAATCTCATAAACTTCCGCCAGCCTTGCTCCATTTAAATGCAACAACAGTCTCTGTTTTGCCCCATTCATCTGCCAGGAGAGTGAAGGGTAATTCCAGGAGCTGAAAATAAGCCTTTTCCCAAGTTGCTTTAACCTCCTAAGTGGGCTAACAGGGGGGTGGGGCTGGGCTTTTCACTCTATAGATTGTGTGAGACAAGTCTCCTAGAATCCTAAGATGCTGGACTACATCTGCTGAAACTGTGGTCCAGGGAGGGGGAGTGACAGCCGATGAGCACCAGAGGCCAAAACCCAGGTTTCCTGACCCCCAGGTTAGGCTCTCCCCCACAGTGGCTGTGTCCTTAAACAGTAGGCATGGCCCACTGGGGGCGGCGCTACATGAGTAGGCTTTCTTGCCTGAGGCCTGCTTCTGTCTACAGAGTCATAGACTGTCATGTGTGGAGGACTCTTGAGAATCATCTGGGTTCTATGGATGGAGAAACTGAGGCCCAGAGACATCCCTCAGATGGTTGATTAGTGGCAGAGCAGGGACCTGAATTTCAAGCTCCCAATTCCCAGCCCAGAGCCCTTGCTGTCACCCTCACCTCTCCCACTTCACATTGTTAGTTCATAATTTGTCCATCCATCATCCATTCATCATCTGTCCATCCAGATGATGTCCACCCACCCATCCATTTATCCATGCATCCATCCACCCATCATCCATGCATCCGTGCATCCATACATACATCCATTCAGAAAGATATTAAGTAACTGCTGAATGTCTTGTATCACCTTGGGCCTGGACAGGGCAGGAAGCTCATGGTTGTCTCACCTGGGTCCCCTGTTTAGGATTGGGGCCATCCAGTCCATCCCACTTCATTCTTCCCTTCTGCTAAAAAAAAATTCCCTCCTTTAGACCAGCGAGTGCCCATCCCTGCCCCCGCCCCCACTGCCAACACACATATCTCCTTCTAGTCTCTGCCCTTTTGCTGGTGATGTCCTTCCTGCCTGGGGCCCCCATACTCACAGTTTATCCAAACCCTACTTACCATTTAAGGCCACAAAAGCCCCCCATCCTCCACAGAGTATTTTCTCACCACCCCAGGCCATCTGCGCTCTCCTCTCTCCTAAGACCCTTGGACAACTAACTGCACAAGGAGCCCCTATTTCCTGCCTTTTGGTTTTGTCCCGGTTCACTCCTTGAGATTGGTCCCATGCTATTTTACTACTAATGTTGCTGTTGGTATATTACATTTGGGCAGTGCTGTGATGTAAAGAAAATGTCAGGAGATGTGGAATCAGACACAACTTTATAGATGAAATGCTGTGTGATCTTGAGCAAACTGCAGAACCTCTCTGAACCGCAGAGGTATGTGGTGAGGATTCCTGAAATGATACCTTTGAGAATTCTAAAGTGCTGAATAAACAGAAGGGAGTCCTCCTCAATTTGGGATCTATTTTCCTCTGTGCTACTTGGGCTTGTGGTCTTGAATGACTACTGACAGTTTAGGGCACAGACACCCTCTTCCTCCCCTATTCCCCATCCCCCAGGGAGGAGGCCTTGCTTGAGGACAATCTCCCAAGAGGGGTCTTGCTAAGCAGCCTTTTCTTTTCTTTTTTGTTTTTTTTTTTTGCGGTACGCGGGCCCCTCACTGCTGTGGCCTCTCCCGTTGCGGAGCACAGGCTCCGGACGCGCAGGCTCAGCGGCCATGGCTCACGGGCCCAGCCGCTCCGCGGCATGTGGGATCTTCCCGGACCGGGGCACGAACCTGTGTCCCCTGCATCGGCAGGCGGACTCTCAACCACTGCGCCACCAGGGAAGCCCTCTTTTCTTTTTTTTTAAACATCTTTACTGGAGTGTAATTGCTTTACAATGGTGTGTTAATTTCTGCTTTATAACAAAGTGAATCAGCTATATGTATACATATGTCCCCATATCCCCTCCCTCTTGCATCTCCTTCCCACCCTCCCTATCCCACCCCTCTAGGTGGTCACAGAGCACCGAGCTGATCTCCCTGTGCTATGCGGCTGCTTCCCACTAGCTAGCTATTTTACGTTTGGTAGTGTATATATGTCCATGCCACTCTCTCACTTCGTCCCAGCTTACCCTTCCCCCTCCCCATGTCCTCAAGACCATTCCCTATGTCTGCGTCTTTATCCCTGTCCTGCCCCTAGGTTCTTCAGGACCACTTTTTTTAGATCCATATATATGTGTTAGTGTACGGTATTTGTTTTTCTCTTTCTTACTTACTTCACTCTGTATGACGGACTCTAGGTCCATCCACCTCACTACAAATAACTCAGTTTCATTTCTTTTTATGGCTGAATATTCCATTGTATATATGTGTCACATCTTCTTTATCCATTCATCTGTCTATGGACACTTAGGTTGCTTCCATGTCCTGGCTATTGTAAATAGAGAGCAGCCTTTTCTTAATCTCTTCTCTCGAGGAGAGGTCCAAGGCAATGGTGGGGATGAGTGGGATATTTTTTTCTCCCAAGAAGAGTCATTTCCTCCATTGGTTGAGGTTGAGCAGAGCCTGGACAGGCCTTTGCGTATTTCCAAAGGGGTGTGGCTCCCTCAGGGACCGCCTCCTGTCTGGGAAAACAGGAAAGCACTTGGCCGCCTCTTGATTCCCACTCTGTGTGCTGCTGCCTTTAGTCTTCCTCATGTGTTTCTTTCCTGAAGTATGGCTTTAACACTCTCTGGGGCCTGTGGGAGGAGGTTTATACCTTAAGCACCTTTTTTTTTTCTCCCCCTACTGATTGACCTGTGCTTTCCCGAGCTGAGATGTCTTCTTTCACCATGGTTCCAGGAGACAAATCAGCCAGTTCCTTCCTCAACTTAACATAAATCAAAACACGTCTATATACCACGGGTCGGCCACATGTGCCCACCACATATGCAGGCCCAGGTGTGCACACAGGAAGGCATGTTTTCACATGGAGACGGGCGTGCACAGGCCTGGCACACACGCTTGCCTCCCTGCAGGCACACAACGCCTGTCCACGTCCTGAGCCTTTGTGCTTAGCTGCATCCCTTTCCCACTCACAGTGGGTGTCCACTTGAGTGGGTAGATTTACACATGTGCTGGCATAGAGAGGGCTGCTCTGTCTTGGGTGTGCATCCACCATGTGCACAGGCTTGTACACCCACACGCATGTGTAAAAATATAGACCTGCGTGCATCCACGTGCCACAAAGATAATCATGACAGCTGATGGTTACACACACCTATGTGCCAGGCACTGTTAACTTGGCGGTATTAACAATTGAGCCCTTGCGATGACACTATGACATATATATGTGAGACTGTATTATCATCCCCATTTTCCTGGATGTAGAAACTGAGGATCAGGGAAGTTATATAACTTGCCTGGGTTCCCACAGCTAGGACATAGGAGGGCTGGGGTTTGAACCCAGGCAGTCAACTCCACAATCCACACTCATAACCACTCCACAGACTTGGTGGTTATAGTCTGTTTTTTCAGGCGCTGCAAGGATTAAGCCAGTCCCTAACCTGGGCCTTTCCTTCTCGCATAGGCCAATAAGTGTAGGGTGTGAAGATGAACGTGTGGGGTGAAGCTGCCCCCTTGGGAGCCTCTGGGAGCATTTCAGCTTTCTCAGGGGGCCAGTGCCCCGAGGCTCCTGAACCAGCCTCTCTAAAACTTCCACCTTCCATTGCATTTTCCTTTCTCAATTCACATGTCCCAAGGCCCAGCTGAGCCCCATGAGGCAGGAATAGGAGAACCAGGCCACTACCCCCAGTACTGGGTCTTTCCCAGCAGTCAGGCAGCTCTTAGAGCCCCTGCTCCACCTTGTTCCCATCCCCATCCTCACATCCTCCAGTTGAGATCACTTTTGAGGACAGATGCTTTCCCCAGCAACCCACCCTGGACCAGTCTGATCGAGTTAGGGGCCCCTTCCTTGCATACGTACCCAAGTGTGGCTTGGGATCTCCCTTGGTCCTACTTCTGGCTTTGCTGCTTCTCAGCTGTGTGACCCTAGGCAAGTTTCTTAACCTCTCTGAGCTTCATCTGCCTCATCTGTAAAGTGAGGATAACATTGACATCTACCCCAAGAGTTCATGGGAAGATTACATGAGTTAATATGTGGAAGGGCTTAGAACTGCACCTAGCACTTAGCTGCTCTCATCATCACTATTGTTCTACCCCTTACTGTACTAGTGCATGGTTAGTTGTCAGCCTTCTCCGCTCAGGTGGTATGCTCCCTAAGGGCAGGACCACGACTTATGTCTCCTGGCTTGGTCCCTGGGGCATTGTTGGTTCTGCTCCACGTTGATTACACGTCTGAATGAGAAAGCCAGTTCTTCCCCCAGTGGGACCAGTTCTCTCTGTGAGTGGGATAAACCCCATCTTTCTGTCTTAGGGGGTGGGGTGAGGCCACCTGCTCTATGCCAGGGATGCAAAGTAGGGCAGGCCTCCCCAGGGGGGTTGCCGTGGCAACAGGGAAAGTTCTGCACAGAGGCAGACATGCACGGGGTTGGTTGGGAGGCATGGTGGTGTTGCCTGCTTAGGGTAGAGAGACAGGCTGTTGAAATGGCTTTCGAGCCTCAGTGACTCATCTGTAAAAAGGGGGTAAGCTCCCAGCTTGTGATTAGGGTCATATTTAAGGGGGACATTGTTGGGGAAGGCTGTTGGGAGCTCAGAGGGCTGTGCCGGTCTGCTGTGACTCTCTTCCCCACCAGCATGGAAGCATCCCCAGAGAAAGGACATTGCTTTATTCACTGCTGTACCCCCAACACCTAAAAATGTCTCTGACACATAGTAGCTAGTAATAGGTGTTTGCTAAATGAGGAATTAGTCAAATAAGAGGGTGGAGACATCTCAAGGTCTCGCCCCAACCCAGCATCTAGAATTCTACCAGGCCCTGGTTCCGAGCTGTGGTTTACAGTAGAGACCCCTCGATGCCAGCCCTGACCTATCCCAGACCCCCATGGCTCCTTGAGTACCACTGCCCACCCTAGTTGGGACCTCTGTGAGGGCATGCAGGGGACTGGATCCCACCCAGCCTTGGGAAAATTGTCCTAGACTGGGATACTCAGACTTGGCTGATGACGGAAGCTTGGGGTGGAGGTGGGAGAGGTGATCATGGTGGATATAACAAATTCAGGTTCCCAGGCCCCTTCCCTGTCCTATTAAATCAAATCCCTGGGGTGCGGCTCTGCATTTGGGGTGAACCACACTCCCAGGGGATTCTCGGGGCTTCGGCTCAGGACACAGCCTCTTGCAGTTGTGGGGCCCTTAAGGGGTCTCCCCGAGCAAACCAGGTTCTGCTGCTTCTTTTACACTTGGGGAGACTGAGGTCCAGAGAGGGACATGACTTGGCCCGGTGCTAACTCTGGCACTCCTTTGTCCTGTGGCTTGGACAAACTGCTTCCCCATCAACCCTCATGGTGTCCACCTAGCCTGGCTTCTCCCGAGGGCTGCCTGTTACAGCTCCCACCTATGCATCCAGGTCACGACGCAGAGCGGCAGGGAAGGAGCAAGGCTACTGAACCAGACAGCCCTGAGTCTGCAGCCCGGCTCTTCTTCTGGGCTTTTTGGGCAAGTGCCTTAACCCTCTTGAGCATCTTCCTCTTCAAAATGGGCATAACACGACCCATTTCACGGAGAAGTGGGTTAGTGAGGCAGTTAAGGGTGTGGACTTTGTAGCCAGGGAGTACAGACTTTGAATCCTGGCTCTACGGGGTTGACAGCCGTGTCACCCCAGGCAAATGACTTTCCCTCTCTAAGCTTTAGTGTCCTCATCTGTAAAATGGGGGAGATGAATCCCAGCTGCCTGGAGGTCATTGTGAAGATTGTAAAGGCACCCATGAAGCACATAGTTGGGGGCTCAGCTGAAATGAATGTTTTTTTAAAGAAAGGCAAGAAGGTGGCGGCTCAGATGTCCAGCCTGATCCATTCTAGCTCTAGAGAGAAGCTAGAGAGAAGACTGGAAGCTTTCCAAAGGGCAGCCCAGACCAGGGACGGTAGAGGGGAGAGGTGTTTGTTTGAATAGCCAGAGATGCTGAGAGGCCCCTGATGTGTGTCCATTAGCTGTTCCTGCTGAGTCGGAGGGAGTCGAAGGCTGGGGACGTGAGGAGCCGTCTGCAGCTGTGCTGTACTTTCTCTGCTGAAAAGCAGTTTACAACCCGTTATCATAATGCGCCCTCACAATAACCCTGGTAACTGTTAGCCCAGGGATCAGGCTTCCTGCTTCAGATGTGGAGATGAGAGCCCAAGAGGTCGACTGACTCCACCAAGGTCACATAGCACAGCAATGGCTGGAGACAGGGAAAGTGGAGGGTGCCCGATGTTTCTAGAGGACGGTGACAGGCGTAGGGGTGTCCCTCCTGACTTCTGTCCAGCTTAACTGCTTCTTGCCACAGTGCTCTGAAGCCAGATGTCTGAGCTCAGATCCTGGATCTTCCCCTTCCTAAATGTGTGCCTTGAGGATGTCACTTAACCCCTGTTAGCCTAGTTCTTTATCTGTCAAACGGGAGGAATAATAGTACTTATCCCATAAGGTTGTTTTGGGGAGTAGCCCAGCCAATATATGTAAAGCGTGTGCCTAGCACAGGATGGGTCCTCTCTCTGATGTGCAGTTTCCTGTTCCAAGATATGTAGCCCTAAAGTCACATCACCTGTCTGGGCCTCAGTTTTTTCATCTGCCAAATGGGCACTTATCTGGTGCCAGGCATTGCACTAGGCCCCTGTGAGTCAGGATTTTATTTAATATTAGCGGTAACCAATGAGGCCAGTCCATTTAGCCATCACATTCTACAGACAAGGAAACCAAGATGCAGAGGAAGTAGACTGATGTGTCTGTAGTTACTTGGCTAGTGATCAAGATAATCCAACTCAAACTCAGACCTGAGATTCCAGAGTCCACAGCCCCTAAATGTGCCTGCCTCTAGGTTTTCCTCCAGGGAATTCTTTAGGGCTGCTAAACTTGCCTGGGACTTTGGAGTCTGAGGGCTAGTGCCCACCTGGATGCTGGAGCAACAGAATCCAGCCTCACCCCTGCAGGCAGTGACCTCTCTCTGCACTCTGCCCTGGCAGGGAGCTCCAGTCCTAACTGGGCCTTTCTTCCCTGGGGCCTGCGGGGGAGACTGGCAGGCCCCAGGCCAAGGCGGGAAGGCCATTAGCTGGCACTGGAGCCTGAGCGCTGGTAATGACCCTATTTTCATATGGACGCAGCTCATGGTCTCTCCCCACGCTCAAATCTGCTCCCAGAGCGCCCATTCTGGAAAGAAGCAGCAGCAGATTATGTAATCGGAAGCGGGTTATGTAAGGATGTAGCAGGCCCTGGTGGGACTGGGGGAACGGAGCAGTGCCCCCAGCCCCTGCTCGCAGCCCCCAGCAGAAACTTCGAGAGCTGGGCCGGGTTCCTGCTCCCACACCGCTCGGCTGCCCATCCTGGGACTGAGAACTGCGGCCAGGGCGGGGTGGGAGAGGGGAGGGCGAGGCTGTGGGACGGAGTGAGATGGCACTGGTCAGCGAGTCAGGAATCCTCACCTCGGTCCCAGCTCTTTCACGAATTGGACAAATCCCTTCCCTGCTCTGGGCCTCCGTTTCCTTTTCTGGAAAACCAAGGAGGGGTGACTTGGGTCATCTCTAGGGGTCCTCCCAGTGCTAGGGCTGCTGTTTCTCTCACCTTGGAGAGGGAGCCTCAGATTTCTAGGTTCTGACTCCTGCGGTTGCCAGCTTGCTTGAGCCGGGTACATTCTCTCTCTGGGCCCTGCTTTGCCTAACTGCCTAGCAGGAATATGGGTTCCACTTTCAGCTTCGTGGGTGCCGGATGTGCCTGGACTTTTGAGGTTCTGGAGGCGGGCAGCAGAGTGATGCCAGGACATCTCATCCCAACTCTCTCCCTTGCTCCCTCATTGAGCCCCAGCAGAGAGCAGCCCCGCCTAATAATAATAGTGACAAGGACGCCAACTACCACTGATTGGTCAGGCCCTGTGATAAAGAGCCCTAAGAAGGGTGTACTTGTATTATCCCTATTTTACAGATAGGGGCTCAGGCTCAGAGAGGGCAAGTGACCCGCCCAAACTCACACAGCTAATTCAGTGGCCAAACCAGGATTTGATTCCAGGCTTGTCAAACTCCAGAGCTCCCGACACCGTGAGCCTGCACAGAACTGGCCTGCTTCTCTCCAGAGTCCAGAGAACCAGCTACGGCCAGATGGTGTAAGGAGCCTCGTCGTGCAGTCTGGGCTCTGAGGAATGTCCGTCCCCGTCACCAGCCACCCCCAGGCCTTTCTGGACTCCCCACCCCCTGTCGTTCCCTTCGTGCCACCCACGGTGGCCACAGTGGCATCTGTGTGGTGGGTAGCACAGCCTGCAGGCTGTGTGGGCAGTTGGCACTGAGGGTTCATGGGCGCTTGTATTTTTAAACCCCGGCTCTGGCCAACCTCTGAAGTTAGCTCAGGGGTTTTCTTTGGGCACCGCTGACCCTGAGTGGGAGGGCGGGGTGGCATCCTTGGCTTTGGGAGGCACCCTGCCAATAAGTGGGGCTCTTACCAGCCAGGGAGATGATCGGCTGGGGTCTGTGTCCCGTGGACTCTGGGAGCCCCAGGCAGGCTGAGCAAAGACCATGGGAGCAGTGCGCAGGTTGGAGGCTTGGAAGGAGGAAAGCAGAGAGAGCAGAAGAGGGAGGAGGGCGGAACACAGTCAGAAGGAGTTAGAGGACGTAGGTGGGAGACCACTTAGAATGCTTAGAGTCTGACCCACTCACTCTGAGATGGGGATGCTGAGGTCCCTAGAAGGAAAATATGCATGTCACACTGAGTTAGAGGCACAGCCAGGACTCGAACCCAGAGCTCTCGATTCCCAAGCAAGAGCAATTTTAGACCAAGTTTTCATCTTGGCTCCCAGGGAAGTCCTGCTCCTGGGTAGGGGAGTTTTGTCTGCCCTGGAGGAAGGCGAGGGCAGAGGAGTCCCCTCCCGTGTCCGCTGAATGCTGCCATATTGAAGGAGCCAGGGCAGGGTTTCAGGATCAAGGCCAGATGACAGTGAAAGATGTGACTGGGGTGTAAAGGAGAGGTAGCTATACCCACGGGGCCCACCGGGGCTGCCCTTGCTCTCTCCCTTCTGATACTTAGGGCATTGGCCAATTTCCTTGTCCCTGACCCCTGGCACCAGGAGGGTCCCTCATACCATAGTACAGAGCAGGAAACTGAGGGCACTGTGGGGGCCCTTTACAGGAGAAACACGAAGAAAGTCAAGCACAGAGACAGCGGGAAGACCCAGTCTGCGCCCCCAGCTCGGACGCTCCCCAGCTCCATAACTTTGTCACAGTACCTTTCTGGGCTTCAGTTTCTTTATTTATCAGCTGGGGGCAATCATCAGCGTTTACCAAGTACTGATTTTATGCCGGGCACGGGACTAAACACTTTCATATGTTATTTTATTCAACTTTACGGTGAACCAGTTTTCCGACGAGGAAACTGAGGCTCAGAGAGGTTAAGCTGCATGTCCAGGGTCACTCAGCTGCTAAGTGGCAGAACCTGGGTTTGTCTTTAGAATCCAGGCACTTAACCTGCATCCGATGCCTCCACCTAGGGTGTCAGGTTGCTCAGATGAAAGACAAGTAGTCAGAGAAAGGGATTTGGAAAGGATGGCTGGAGACATATACAAGCTGGGTGTTTCAGTACTCTTCCCTTGCCACCTACCAGGGAAAGGAGGCCCAGACCCACTCCAGGCCTCTCTCCAGATTCTTTCTTGCCCACCCTGCCTAATCCAATCTCCATGCCACTGCCACAAGTGCTGGCCTTTTGAAAACACAAACCTGATCGTCTCACTCCCCAGCTTGAAACCCTTCCATGGCTCTCCGCTCCCTCTGGGGAAAGTCTAAACAGCCTAGGTTGGCATTCAGGGCCTTTTTGTAATCCAGCCCCTTCCCACCACTCCAGGGACCCTCTACTTTGGCCACATCATTCCCTGGACAGATTTTCTTCTCCTCCCTCATGCCTTTGCTCTGGCAGTTCCCTCTGCCATTGTTACCTTATCCTCAAACTCCTATTCGTCCCTCAAAACCAGCTCAAAGTCACTTGTTCTGTGAAGCTTTCTGTGCCTGTCCCTGGTGGAATGTCACTCTCTATTGGTGCTCCTGTCGCCTTGAGGGTGGTTCTTGTCACCAAGTTTTGGAGTAAATTGTTTATGTGACGCTCTCCCCAACTCACCTGACACCACCTGAGGGTCTCTGGAGGAAAGGGACTCTGTGAGCCACTCCAGTGTCCTAGCCCCAAGGCTGGGCACAGTGAACATTTGCTCCTGAGTGAATGAATCAAGGGTGTGGATCAGAAAGCTGCAGAGGGTGGTAGACCAGAAAAAGTTCTTTCTGGGTAGAAGCCAAGTCTTGGGTTCTGGCACAGCTCCATCTGTATCCCACTCACCAAGAATGGTTCAGGTTGAGAGCTAATGGTCCACAGTTGGACAGATGTGGAATTGAGCCAGGTGACTTTGGGTAAGTCACTTAACCTCTTTGAGTCTCTGGTTCCTTATCTGTGAACTGCGCTAACAATATGGTTGATATGAGGATTCAGATCAATAATGCCTGGAAAATGGCTAGAACAGAGCTTAACCTGCCATAGGGTAGGTGCTCAGTACAGGTTTTTTCTCTTCTCCTACTGTCATGCCCATCATCATCACCAACATCTCCATCATCATCATCATCTCCATCATCATAACCATCATCATCATATCGCCTTCATCCCAACATCATTGTCATCCTCATCATCATTGTCATCACCACCACCACCACCATCAGAAGTAGCAAACCACCACCATATCAACATCATGAGAATGTTGTATAAATGAAATCATATAGTATGTTACCTGTTGAGATTGGCTTTTTTTCCCACTCAGCATAATGGCCTTGAGGTCCATCCAAGTTCTTGCATATATCAGTAGTTGGCCTTTTTTGTGTGTGTGTGTGTTTTTTAACTGCTGAGTTATATTCCACTGTATGGATGTATCAGTTTGTCTTTCACCTATTGAAAGACATTTGAGTTGTTTCCAGTTTGGGGCTATTACAAATAAAGCTAGTATGCTACTTTATCTGATATTAATGTAGGAACTCCTGCTTTTTATTTTTTTTATCATTGTTTGCATGGTATATTCTTTTCCATTCTTTTCTTTCAACCTATCTATATCATTATATTTGAAGTGAATTTCTTGTAGATAGTATATAGTTGGATCATGTTTGTTTTTTAAAAAAATCTACTATGCTAATTTCTGTCTTTTAATTGATGTATTTAGACCATTTACATGTAATATAATTGATATGTTAGAGTTTATGTCTGCCATTTTATTTTTTGCCTCTGTTTTTCATTTGTTTTCTTTTTCTTCCTTTTAACTACTTGAACATTTTTTAGGATTTCTATTTTGATTGACTTATAGTGTATTGATATTTGAATATATCTCTTTATATAGATAGATTTTTAGTTGTTTTTCTAGATATTACTTTATGCATACATAACTTATCACAGTCTACTGGTACTGACATTTTACTAATTTGAGTAAAAACCTAACCTCCTTTAATGTTCCTTTCTCTCCTTGTTTTAAATATGATTGTCTTAAATATTTTCTCTACATGTATTTAGAACCACGTCAGACAATGTTATTGTAAGGAACGGCACCAAAAATGGAGTAGAGCTTAAACAAGCTTTATTTGGGAACGCTCCCGGGCAAGGTTCACTGGTCCGAGAGAAAGGGGCCAGAGAAGTCGTGCCCGGGTGTGGGCGCGAACAAAATTTATAGGGGTGGACGCAGGGGTAGTGCTTGCTGTGTGAAGCAGCCCTTTTTTGGTAATCTCTCGGGTGTTGTGGCAATGTCAGGTGTCGGTTGCATCAGCCACTTTGGCGGGGGTTCCATCTGGCTCCCTGGGCCCTTCCCCGGACCTGCTGGCCTTACAGTTATACTCTTTGATTCAATTACCAAATATAATTTAGAAAGCTCAAGAGAAAGAAAGAGTTTATATATATATCAATATATAAAAGAGAAACAGAAAAGTAATATATAATATTATATATATCTCCATATTTTTGCTCTTCCTTCCTTCCTGATGTTCCAAGATTCCTTTACTTCCTTACTATTTCAAGAGCTTCCTTTAGCCGTTCTCTTAGGGTTGGTCTGCTGCTGAAAAATTTTATTATTTTTCCTTCACCTGAGAACGTCTTGAGTTTTCTTTGTCCTGAAGGATAATTTCACCAGATATAGATTTAGGGGTTGACAGTTCTTTTCCTTCAGTACTTAAAAAGTGTCATGCCAGTTGCTTCCAGGCACCATGGTTTCTAATAAACCATTGTCATCTGAACTGTTTTCCCCACAAGTAAGGTGTCTTTTCTCTCTCACTAGTTTTAATTTTTTAAATTGTCTTTAGTTTTCTGAAGTTTGTTGTGATGTGCCTGAGTGTAGATTTCTTTAGGTTTATCCTCTTGGAGATTCATTCAGCTTCTTAAATCTCTAGGTTTATATCTTCGGCAAAATCTGGGAAATTTTAAGTCATTTCTTTTTCAGCCCTACCCTTTTTCTCCTTTCCTAGGATTCTGATAACATGAATGTCAAATATTTTGTTATAGTCCCTTAGGTCCCTGAGGGTTATTTTTTCTGTCTATCTTCTCTCTTATTCAGATGGGGCGATTTCTATTGTTCTATCTTCAAGTTCACTGCTTATTACCTCTGTACTCTCAATTTTGCTGTTGAGCTTATCCATGGTATTAAACTTTTTTCCTAATTGCATTTTCCAGTTCTAAAAATTTCCACTTGGCTCTTTTTTATATTCTGTTTCTTTCCTGAAACTTTATTTATTTATTTATTTATTTATTTATTTTGCGGTATGCGGGCCTCTCAGTGCTGTGGCCTCTCCCATTGCAGAGCACAGGCTCCGGATTGGCAGGCTCAGCGGCCATGGCTCACGGGCCCAGCCGCTCCGCGGCATGTGGGATCTTCCCGGACCGGGGCACGAACCTGTGTCCCCTGCATCGGCAGGCGGACTCTCAACCACTGCGCCACCAGGGAAGCCCAAGACTTTATTTTTTGTTTCTAGTTGGTTTGCAGTTGCTTGTTGAAGGGTTTTTATGATGACTTCTAAAATTTGTCAGATAATTCCAACAGCTGTTTCTTCTCAGTGTTGGCATCTGCTGATTGTCTTTTCTCATTCAGGTTGACATTTGCCTGGTTCTTGGTATGATGAATGATTTTCACTTATATCCTAGACATTTGAGGTATTGTGTTATGAGATAGCGGATCTTAGTTAAATCTTCTGACACTGTGCCAGTGAGGGAAGGAGGATGTCACTTCATTACTGCCAGGTGAGTGAATGTCCAGGTCCCCTCCTCAGTTTCAGCACCCCAGGAGAGAGAGGTGGCTTGTTACTGTTGGGCAGAGGTGGGATTTCAGATTCCCCACCAGGGCTCCACTGATAACAGCTTGTCTGGGAGGGGGAGGGGTGCCTTGTTATTGCTCCTCACACAGCCTTCACTGACACTGGAACTGGAGAAGGCTTCATGACTGCTGGATGGCAGTGAAAGTTTTGACTTCTGCCCAGTCTCCTCTATTGCCATTGTAGGAGGGAAGGTAGGGTTGCCTCATTACCGCTGGGTAGGGGTGAAAGTCCAAGATCCCCACGTGGCCTCTGTTGACACCAACATGGGGTGGAGGAGAGTGTGTTATCACCTGACAGAAATGGAAGTCCTCGCTCTCCGTCGCGTCTCCTCTGATACCATTCTGGCAGGGGAGAGGATAGGGTAGGGGGTGCCTTCTTAGGTGCCTGGCTAGGGTGGAACTATAGGCTCCCCACTTGGCCTTTACTGATGGGGTGGGGAAAGGGGCCATATTTTTTCCTGTAGTGTTTGGCCGGAGTTGGGTGGTTATTGTTTAGATGTTTACTGTGGACTAGTTTCTTGCTTTTTTCTGGTCCTCTAGCTAGGGAGCAAAAGCTTTCTTGTTGTTGTTTAATCTGCTCCCAATAGCATTTCTAGGTTGCTGGCTTCTCCAGCACTCAGTCTGAGATATACAAGACAAAAAGAAAACTCAAGGAGCTCACCATTGTGTTATCCCTTAGGTCCCTAGCCAGTCTGCCTTCTCTCCACCTTTCAGGGTCTACATATGCTTGTTTTAGACATAATGTCCAAGGCTTTTAGCTGTACTTAGCAGGAGGAATAGGGAGAAGTGCATCTACTTCATCTCGGTTCAGAACCAGAAGTCGACTTGGTTCTTTATAGGTTTTTAAAAAAATAAGTAGATCTATTTTATCTACTTGGTTAGAAAGAGAAATAAGCCTTGGTTAGAAACTAAAAAGGGATAAGCCAGTTAAATATAATTTGGCATCTGTAGGATGAAACAGAAAGTAAATATCTGATTGTTTGCAGGGTTTAATCACAGAAGCATACTATGGTTGGCACACCCTTGGCTTTAGGGTTATCACCAGGAGAGCAAAGCAGCCCAGCACATCCACTGCTGCACATGTGATAACAATGTAGTGATAGGAGGTAGTGCGTGGACAAGCTAATTTAGATCTAGAAGAGGATAGCCATACAGTACCACTTAGGGGGAGTACAGACAAGTCTGAGGAATGTACCCTCACTGGAGCTGGGTTGGTGGAAGTCTAAGTGGAATAGGGGAGAGGGGCGGGGGATTGGGCACTTTGTACCAATGTGTAAATCCAAACACGTGAGTAGAATGTGGCGGAATGCAGGTCTTTTGTTTCTTCTACTGACCTTGGTCAGGTTCCTGAAGCCAGTAAGTGGTTGGTTTATCACTCTGTGTCTCACAGAGCACCTGGCACATAATAAATGCTCAATAAATATTTGTTGACAGAATGAATGAATGAATGAGAGGCTGAGTGAGTGAATGAGTGTTTATTTGTATTGCCTCACATATTTCACTAGGTGTGACGTTGTTGCTGACTGGAGATTCCCTATTGATGGAGAAAAGTTGGAGACTTACTCTCCTGAGGCCCTGGGTAAGTGGCCTATGGGGAACCCTTGAGGCAGTGGTGCATAGGTTTTCACACTTGGTGGGGTAGGCCAACCGAGAGGGAAGAGGAGATCAGGGAGTCAACAATTCATGCAGCCACTGACCCATCCATTCACCTACTTATCCAGATCTGGGGCCAGATATTGCGGGTTTTCATGCCCAGAGGAGTGGGCCCAGGAGAAGGGAGAAGTGGGGAGAGGGTTAACATTTTATTCACCCACCCATCCATCCATCCACCCACCCATCCATCCATCTACCTATCCATTCATGTATCTATTTGTATATCCATGCATCCATGCATCCATCTATCCAGGGTTGGGGCCAGACTGCTCAGGGTCCTTAAATGCCACCTTAGGACTTTAGACTGAAAGCTATTTTTTTGGTGACAGCTGTCAAGGAGGAGAAATTAAGTTTGTATGAACAGCCCAAGTGCATGTTGGAAACTAATTCGGGCTTAAGCAGGGAGAGTCTGCAGATTCTGGAGTAAGTGGAGCCTAGGCATTGCAGAAAGTGACCTCTTCACTCCTCATGACAGTTTTAGAGAGAGATGGGGACCAGATGGGACACAGCTACTCTCATGAACAGAACACCTGGATTATGTACCCATTAACCACTTTATACTGACTCTAGAGTATAGGGCAGCAGATGGAATGATCTGGGTGTTCTCAAAAGTTCTTGGAAGGGAGAGAACCCAGTTAGGCTTTCTGGCATCATTGTTGGGTTTGAGACTGGGTAACAAATACTTTCTGAATGAGTAAATAATCTGGGAAGGGGTGACCTTCAAATGCTCCTGCCTTTCTGTAGAGACCACAGGTATCTCCTCAAGGTCAAAGCCGAGTCTGGGGCTGTGAGACGGACCAGGCCTCGTGGAGGAACCAACTTTTATTTTATCATTGCCCCTGTGCTCCCCCCTTCTCCGTAGGCTGTGCTTGGCTCCTCCCCCTGTGCTCAGTATCTGAAACATAGTAGATGCCAATAATGCGTACAGAGTGAGTGAGTGGACAAATATATCCATTAGTCAATACGTATTTGTTGTGTGCCTACTACGTGCCAGGCATTGCCCTAGGAGCTGAAGGTATAACAGTAGACAAGATAAATGTTTAGTGCTCAACAAATTTAAAAAACACAAGAGAGTCCCATGTCTTTTAGGGCATGTGCTGCGGCTGTTGTTTCCTGAGGACCTTTGCCAAGTAATGCCTGCAGGTGCCAGTGGGTGATAGTGTCTTGGAACCAAGGCCCAGTGGTTGATTCTGGGAAAAAAGGGTGAAGAGAGGGCAGTACCTACTGAAGAGTCAAAATTGGTGGAAAAAATTTTTTTTTTATTTTTATTTTTTGCCAAGCCATGCAGCATGCAGGATATTAGTTCCCCAACCGGGGATCGAACCCATGCCCCTTGCAGTAGAAGTGCAGAGTCTTAACCACTGCACCACCAGGGAAGTCCCAGTGGAAAATTTTAAGGGCTGTTTATTGAGCATGTTACATGCCGATATATAGGTTCTCTGAGGTCTCCACCACAGGAAGCAGGCTCTTTTATTTGCTCTGCTTTACAGAGGAGGAAGTGAGGCCCCAGCAGCTGCTGTGACTCACCCGAGGCCACAAGGGGAGAGGGTGGTGGAGCTGAGATTGAACCCAGGTTTGTTTGGCTCCAAAGGCCACATTCTTAACCACTTGGCTACACTGCCAAGGAGGGTGGAAGAGGGTGGCAAGAGGGGTCAGCAGGAGCTGGGGCCTGGCCATGGAGAACTTTGGAGAGCTGTCTTGGATGCTGTCTTGGCCCTAACACCCTCTTGTCCTTGAGTGTGAAGCAGTCATGGGTGACTTCAGGCAGACCCACAAGGCCAGCCTCCCTGTTGCTGCTCCACTGAGAAGTCCATTCTGCAGTGCAAATCAAGTCTGTCCACACCCAATACGGATCCTGTATGTTTACACAAATCACTGAATAAAAGTTATACATTGTTGCAATTTCTAAGCACCACCTACCACCCACCACTTGTAGCTGCAGGAGGAGGCACTGAGTGCTTGGGGAAAGCTGACAATGGCTCTCAGTCCTGCTGGGTGTACTGCAGCTCTGGTAGGTAGAGTAATTCAGTAACTCAGCCTCAAATGGCAGGAAGGAGAGCCTGGTTCTGCTGTGGCTTCAAGGGTTGACCCAGTCCTGGCTATTTGTCCAAATCTGCATGGATTCCTCCCCACATCTGGAGGCCAAATCCAGAAACTAATGATTATTACGATAAAACAACAATCATAGCCGACTCTCACTGAACACTTTATATAGCCCAGAAGCTTAATTTTACTACAATTCTTAGAAATAGGTACTTTGCTGTCTCCATTTTATGAAGGTGGAAACAGGCTCTGAGAGGTTAAGCCACTCACTCAAGGTCACCCTGCTAGTAATTGGTGGAGAAGACCACAAACCTAATTCTGATTGATTTAAATGTCTGGCTCTTATCTGTGATGTTGCCCTGTCCCCACCTGCCTCCTCCTCTGAGACCCATCAAGGAGATCTTACTCGGGGGAGTAGCCAGCAGCAGTGAACTCAGAGAGGATCCATGAGAACCACCAGGGGCCAACTTACCATGTATGCAAAGGTCTTTGAACATGTGGCCGTTTCTGTGTTCACACGTGTTCTTAATGTGTGTCCTTGAGATTTTGCATGAGCCTATGCGCTTGAAGCTGTATTGTGTGTGTCCTGCATATGTTTGCATCCTCACACGTGTGTTTGCAAGTGTGTGGCTGGGTGCTTTTGCGTTCTTGTTCACAAGTATCATATGTTTGTGTGTTTGTGCTAATGTACATTACATGTGTATCTCATTTGTATTGGGTGCTCACCATGTTCCAGGCATGATTCTAAGTGCTTTGTAAATATCAGCTAATTTAGTCCCCACAACGATCCTATGTGGCAGGTACTATTAATATCCCCAAATCACGGATGGGGAAATTGAGGTGCAAGGAGGGTACCAAGTTGCCCAAGCATCTCTTCTTGTGAGTACAGAGCCTGTTTTCTTCCTTTATGCTGCCCTCCCTCATTTTTGGCCCGTGTGGCTTTGGCATTGGTCCCTACCTCCCCCACACCTGGGTTGGACGTGGAACCCAGGTGTGGTAGTGAGAATCACTGTGATTGGTTCAAGCAGCTGAACCAAGCAGCTCCTGAGAAGCAGCTGAGTATAGTTCTGTGTTATTGAAAGTGTGGTCTGCAGATGGCAGGATCACGTCCCTGAGACCCAGCCCAAACCCCCTGAATCAGGAATCTGCTTTCACAAGCCCTCCAGGTGGCCCTGGTGCACTTAAGAATTTGGACCTTGAAGCCAAACTGCCTGGGTGGGGGCTAGAATTCCAGCTCTGCCACTCTCAGCTATGGAAAAGTTACAAAAGTTTCCGTGCCTCAGTCTCCTCATCTGTGAAATGGAAATAGCAGTCCTGACATTTTTAAGGTCTAAATAGCTTAATACATACAAAGGGCCTAGAGTGGCCCCTGGCTGGTGACTTGTTGCTGGAGGGTTTACTGTCACTGTCTTTGCTCAGGAACAGCACGATTTTGATGGGACTCAGTCCTGCCCAGTGAGCATCAGCCCTGAGACTTTTGCTGACACCATTAGGGAAAAAGTCTCTTTCTGCTGAGATAGGATGCAAGCCTGGAGCTTCTGGTGACAGCACACCACCTCACGGGGAGAGCCCGCCTGGGAATAAAGCAGCAAAGAAGAAAGCAAAAGGGGAGAAGACATTTTGGGAGCACCCAGTCCATGACTAAAGCCACTGGACTTTTCAAGTTCATGAGCAAATACATGTCATTTTGGCTTCAGCCACTTGGATTTAGGCTCCTGTCACTCACACATGAAGGACTCCTGCCAAGTGCCTAATCTGACCCAAATATTTTACAAAAAAGTGAGTTCGAGGCCAGTGAGCTGGAGCAATGCTCAAATACCTGACCCCCAGTGTGGCCCTCTTCCTGGCTGTCCTGTCCCAACAAGGTGACTCCAGGCATCAGCTCCCAGCCCTCAATCGTCCGTCCTCTCTGGCAGGCAGCTGAAGGCCGACCCTGTGTGTTAAAGGTGCCATCGTGTTACCAAACACAGGTCTGTGTGCCCAATGTACAGTGAGGCCAAACAGTACAGAAACGTTGGCATTTGGAGCAGAGAAAGGTTTAGTGCAGGGCCGTGCAAGGAGATGGGTGGCTCATGCCTTAAAAGCCCCCAACTCCTCGAAGGCTTTCAGCAAAGCCCTTTTACAGGAAAGGTGAGGCAGATCTCCGCTAACGGCGCCCTCTGGGCCAGGTCCCCAGACCCTGACCAGCTGTCATCAGTGAGGAAGCCCAGAGCCCAGGACCCAGCCGGCCCTCAGGCTGCTCAGGCTGCGCAAACGGGGGCCGGGTCCCGTGGTCTGCGACCTAGGGTGACTGCCGCCTCCAGGACCAGATCACCGCGACGCTGACTGTTGGCGGAGTGGGACCTCTAAGGGCTGCGCTCCCGCCCCGCGCCCCTATAACAACTCTGGGCCCTGCAATAAACCTTTCTCTGCTCCAAACTCCGATGTTTCTGTATTGTTTGGCCTCACTGCGCATCAGACACACGGACTTGTGTTCGGTTAACAGTCGCATTTCTTTCCCGGGGAACGCCATTGGCCTGAGAGGGGCGGCGGAGCTTCCAGAGAGAGTGACGTATTGGTCAGCTGCCCCACGGGGCTGGGCACGTTAGCCACGTGGGGATTTTCTGACGAGCCTCCTTGGCCTCTCAAAGTCAAGCAGAGCTTCCCTCTGCCAGGCCCCCTCTGTAGCTGCTGCTGGGCCCCCTCATTGGCGGTGCCAAGGCCCCAAGCCTGGAGATGGGCTGAGGTCAGAGGCCGAGGATGGACAGTGGTTGTGTCCACCTTCTTCCTTCCTTATTGGAGGTGTGCCGCAGGCCAGAGGCCATTTTCTGCCTTAGCTTCCCTGGCTAGTGCGCCTCTGCTTCCTGCTTCAGTTCCCTGCCTGACCAGGCTCTCGCTGCCTTCCGCCATCACCCCCAGGGTTCTCCCTGACCCCGCCCATCCCTCGCTCCACTCCCAGCCTTCCCCTGTCTCCCGTTTCAAGTTCTCACCATCTCCTCCTCTCCCCAGATCTGCCAGTCTCGCTGTCTCCCCATCCCCCTCAGCTTCATCAAATCTCCCCAGACTCCTTTAACCACCTCCATCTGACCTCTCCCAATGTCTCCCTGCCTCCCTAGCTCACGCCCACTTGCCCCAGGGTCCCCAGAATTCCAGGCTTTTCCCTCTTCCCAGGGCTCTCCTGATTCCTCCATCCTCTCTGAATCTCCCTCCTTCCATTGTCTCTGTGTCTCAGGCAGCAGCTCCACACCTGTCTCCCCCTCCTCCCTCCCTTTCCCCCAGGTGGCTCGCTGCCAGTCGGGTACCAGTTGGGTTGCCATGGGAACCACTGAGCTGCTTAGGAAGCTGCCATAGATCTAATGATGGCTGTGAGATTTCAAGGAACAGCTCAGTTTCTGGACGAAAGAGGGTGCTGACAGTGATTAGGCTGTTGCTGGAAGGCGGGGTGGGGGGTAGGGTAGGAGGAGCGGAAGCCATGGAAAATGTCAGCCAAGGCAGGGCCTGGCCTCCGGGGCACCCGCAGGCAGGAGGCCAGATCCACCCAGCCCACACTGCATTGTCTGCTGCCTCACTGGCGCTCTCAGACCTTCTGGGATTTTTCCCTTAAGGGATCACTGATGCTCCATTTATTTTTTCCTCCCCCATCCCTCACATTCATTCATTCATTCATGCATTCGTTCACTTACCAAACCGCTCCCCTCTTTTGGTCGTGTGCTCCCAAGGCTTTCCGGCACAGTGGGAGAGACAGATCCCTACACAGGAACCTTCCCCAGGGGGCCAGGCTCTGCTGGAGGGCCTCCGGGGGCTATGGTAGATCCAAGGAGGGTGGAGGGCTGTGCAGTGGGGGGAACAGTGAGGGGACTAAGTGGTCATCTTCACAGGACATCCCTGAACTGAGTCTCAAGTAGAGACAGGAGTGGGTCAGCTAAGCAAAAAGTGAGGGCCTTTCTGGACCTACAAGTTCTGTCTCTGAAGGTGGGCCATGGAACCTCTTTTTGAGTACGCTTGAGTGAGGCCGAAAGAAGCCACTGCCTACCAACTGAGCCGTTTCTGTGGGAGCTGTGGGTGGTCTCTTCAGAGCAGACCCTTCTTACAGCTGTGCCAAGGATGGGTGGGGGGACCTCACCCCTGGAAAAAGAGCCCAAAGTTCACGGCACCCAAGTCCCCTGGGGTTGGTGATCTGTATTTTGGGAGGGTAGGAGGATGGGGGGTTATTTGGGGGGAGATGTTCTCACCTGCAAATACCCCCCAACCCCTTTTTTTGTGTAGCCAGTAGGGTTGCATCCGAGCTTTATGGCCAGAAGGGCCTGCCAGCTTGATCTAGTCTCAGATGGCTCCCCGGGTGCCAGGTCTTTGGTTTCTTTCATCCAAGCCAGAGACTGTGTTTGCACATAATTTGCATACATTTGCATGTGGTGAAAGCAGGGCCCGGCATAACAGGAGAAAACATATTTTTCTCGCTAGGGTACTTGCAGTCTGAACTAGATAGAGCTCAGGTGCACAGAGACCAGGCCTATAATTCTTCCTTCCTTTGGCCCGCGAGCCTCCTCTAGGGCATCCCTTCCTGCATCCCTCCCCCACTGTGGTGCTTGGACCCCAAGTCAGCAGGCAGGAGGGTGTCCCAGTCAGGGAGCCTGGGTTCTCCTGGTCTTGGTTCAGCTACCTCCTTGCTCCGTGTCACAAGTCACTTTTCCTCTCAATGTCTCCACCTGCCTTTGGTTTACAGAAGATAGAGAAGTGGGGGGGGGGGGTCCCTGGAGAAGTATCATGTCATTCGTTCATTCATTCATTCATTTGATTCTACTCATTGTGTGTTTACAATGTACCAATGCCCTCTCTTCTGAAATGAACAAAACTAGCCATGATCCCCACCTTTGGGGAGTTTCAGGGAGAGTGGCATTAGTCAAATGACCCCACAAATCAATGTACAGTTGAAACTGTGATAAGTGCTATACATTATAGAGACACGTGGTGCTTTATGGGAGCCCAGAATTAGTCTGGAAAGTCACAGAAGACTTCTTGGAGGAAGAGTCCTTCAGCTGAACTGTTAAGTGTAAGATGTTATTTAGGTATCGAGGGGCTAGAAGAACCTTCCAGGGAGAAGAAAAAGCATGTGCAAAGGCCCTGGGGTGGGAAGGAGCAGAGTGAGTGTGCAGAAGGGAGAAGAAGGCGCTGTGTCTGAGTGAAAGGGGTGTGAAGAAAAAATAGACAGGAAGGTGGGGCTAAGCCTGCAGGGCCTTTCTGACCCATCAGGGAAGGTTGTCTTTAAAGCGATGATGCCTTCATTCTAAGAACAATAGAAGGCATTAAGCAAGGCAGTGATATAATCAGGTTTGCATTTTACAAAGATGGCCTGGACTGTGTTGTGAAGAATGGGTGGAGTGAAAGCAAGAACACCAGTCAGAAGACTGTGGAGTTGTCCAGGTGAGAGGAAACAAGGGCGGGGGTTAGGTCATGAAGGTGGGGATGGAGAGAAGGGGAAGAAGCTGTGAGATCATCAGGCAAGGCTTGGTGATGGTTGGGGTGTAGGGGCCCAGGGTGGGAGGGGGGCTGTTGAAAATGACCTCTAGATTTCTAAACAGTCTTTGAGCCATTGACTAAAGAGGAAGACCAGGTTTGGGGATGACGAGCAGGAACTGAGTCACGGTCATGTTGAGTTTGCATTGCCTTTGAGGCATCCTGGTGGCAGTTGGGCAGAGGGTCTGGAGCTCAGGGAAGAGGTGGATAGGGGGTTTTGTGTCCTTCCAGCCCCCAGCCCTAGGAGGAGGGACCCTCAGGAGCCCCTCTGTATCCAGTACCTTCCAGAAGCAACCAACCTCATCTGTCTTTTTTAAAAAAATTATTTATTTAATTAATTTATTTTTGGCTGCGCTTGGTCTTCATTGCTGCATGCGGGCTTTCTCTGGTTGTGGAGAGCGGGGGCTACTCTTCGTTGCCGTGGCTTCTCTCGTTGTGGTGGCTTCTCTTGTTGTGGAGCACGGGCTCTAGGCGTGCGGGCTTCAGTAGTTGTGGCACGTGGGCTCAGTAGTTGTGGCATGCAGGCTCAGTAGTAGTGGCTCACGGGCTCTAGGGCACAGGCTCAGCAGTTGTGGCACACGGGCTTAGCTTAGCTGCTCCTTGGCATGTGGGATCTTCCCAGACCAGGGCTCGAACCCGTGTCCCCTGCATTGGCAGGCAGATTCTTAACCACTGTGCCTCATCTGTCTTCAGATCAGTACTTTGGGCTTATTTCTAATCCCAAGGTAGGCAGAACACTGGGGAATGTGATAAGCATCTTCCCACATTATGTGTATTAAGCATGCATCTTCCCTATATGGGGATGGTATCTT